>NW_028259144.1:10000000-10178500 GCF_977971745.1 Zootermopsis nevadensis
AAATTACCATAAAACTGAGAGTGACTTCCCCGTCCTTTCCTTTTGCTTTGTTGTAGCTGACTACAGTCACTCCGATAAACTCCACGGTTTTTCTGCCGATGCTTGTAAAGTAATTACGTAGGGGATTGCATATACGGTCAGTTGTTTCTATGGTTTTAATAATTTAGACTTTCTAAATAATTTTTCTCTTTGTTACGAAAAAGAGTCGAGATTAAGATTTTTGTTGTGGTATTGCGGGTTGTGGTTACCAAAGATGATTCTACACTGTAGATGGAGATGTTATGTTCCTCCGAAAATCTGAAATCACGCACAAAACTACGATGTGTCACAACACAGAAGACTGCAATGTAAATTCTAGGTGAAATTTCATCACTTCCATAATTATGACTGTCGAATCACAAATTTCCTTCGTGATTTGGCGGATGGAATAAGGAAGTAGTTTGTTAATTTCATACTTCAAAATACGTAACCTTAATACAGATATCGAGTTGATTTTGCTTTCAAGTCCACATTGAACAATGCCGTGTTACTAGCGGCTGAATCTTTTATTATTTATTATTATTTAGTGTTGTGTCTGACGACAGGTCCATTGTTCGCCAGTTTCCCTATTCGCAGCTTCTCGTTTCAACTCCTGAAACTTCATCTTCTTTCCTTGCTTGAGATCGTCAGTTAGCTGTATCAGTCTTCTTCCCAGTCCTCGCTTTCCTGAAGCTTTTAAACATCGGTATTGTTTTAAACAGTGAGAACGAAGCAAAATTGATTCTAGGAAAAGCTACCGAACCAAAAGTTGGTAGAAGAGCAGAATTGTAATCTCAATACTCCACAGCCACAAGAAACGCTATTCCTCTTTCCTGTCATCTTAATCATTCCTTCATATTCCTTCCTCTTCTTTATGTAGCCCAATACCTACCCATCGTTTCCCATTTAGCCATATATCACGGTGTTTCCATCCGAAAAGTCAGAAATCCCTTCCAGTGCATTTTTGCATTAGAAACCAATGTTATAAACTCGTATTGATCTAATGTATTTTGGGATATTCCTATGAAATTTAAAAAGACTGATTGTGATGAAGCAACACACACCGATGTTGGGCGAATATGGCACACCGGATTGCTCAAATATATTGTGAAATAATTTTAATGCTAAATTACTACGCCATCCTATTTTAATATTTACTATGGAAATATGTAAAAATATTTACAGATGCTAATATGAAACGGATAATGATGATACTTGTGTGTATTGTGCATTGCGCATCACTGTTGTTTTGTTTTGTTTTTTCCTTGCGTGTGACAGTGACGGTGTGAGTGAGCGATGTCTGTGTAGGAGGGGAATTTCGAGGCGAGAGAGGGGGTGGTGTTGCACGTGACTTGCTTGAGCTCAACGCATCAATCATAGCTGAGCTTCAAAACTCATTTCTCAGACAGGTTACACATGTGGAAGGAATACTGTTTTTATTCTGTGTACTCTTTCCGGACAGGGTGACGTAATTCGTTCTGTTGAAGAAAAACTTCGTTCTATCCTGACGTGGTTGCTGACAAGAAGAGAGATCGTTGAAGAAAGTAGTGCATTTCGAAGTAGGTGCATCGGAGAACGCTTCGTTGTTTCCATCAGAAGTGATACTGTAGGGTAACGTTGGCGAATAACGCCAGGCTGGTAATTACGCCACAAGGTTGGCAGAACTGAATATTCAGCTTTCTTTCTCTGTCTGTTAATGGCTCTAAAGTTTTGAGACTTTGAAGGCACATGTCGACATTATTCTGTACTTACCAGCGGACAAGTACAAGCCAAGCTCGGAGCATTTGAGAGGTTTCCACAACATTGCATGGCGAGTCCATTAATATAAAAAAATCCGCTCAGTTTTACTTCGATCGGTGTCACTGGATTCAGAATTTATTTTACAAAAAAAGTTAACTAAATTTATTTGTTGACATAAAAATTGTCTGAACTGAAAGATGTCTTGTCGTTCAATACCGCTACTTTATTTTCAAGGTGACTATTGAAATATGCTTAAACTTGTGTTATGGCAGTAATAATAAATTACCTGTTGGGGGGGACAGGTGAAATGGCAGTCAAAGGGCACAGGGAACCGCCCATTTATTGGGAATACTAAGATATAAATAACCTTGACAACAGAAATCGCCATTCAGTTTGAGGTAGCCGTTTAACCGCCGTCTTACATTTTATTTATTACGTGTTTCGACGGCAGACGGGCAAACCGAACTGAATGCTAACAACAATTTACGAATTTGACTTGCTCTTAATTTCATTGCCAGACACAATTTTGGGTTATTACGCTACAAGTCGTTTCCAAATATTTCAACTTGTCACGTTTTTTAAACGTTTATCACCTGTTACCATAATTTTCTTGCATGTTGGTTACTGCACGTGAACAAAGACATATAATTTGCTTTCTCTTTGTTTATTTCTGGATCGCTTTCGTTTTGACGTCTATTAGTGTTTCTGTGTTTTAATGCTAATTTTGTTTTTTCGTCCATAAATTAACACCATGAATATCATTCTAGACCAGAGGCTGATGTATTCCACTCATTTCCAGCCCTTGGAGGTGTTATTACATCTAAACTAATTTGGAAAGCAATATGAACAAGGAATCTCCTTGTTTAAGTAATTCTGAGATTCAAATGCATTACATAAATGCGTAGTTGTGCTGTGTGTAGAATAGGTTTCGTTGATTCGTGTTTTAATTAGCCTAGCTAGTTTAATGGGAATACCAGATTCAATCAGAATGTTGTGTAATACTTCTCCCATGGTATACTGTTCAATTATATTCCAGTTTGTTCCCCATTTTCTTAAAATTGCAAAACATCGTGTCAGTAGTCATTCTGATATCAACAAGCATGGTTTTTATTGAATGAGAAAGTTATGGAATATATATAATAAGTTGGCGTGCGGATCAATTCAAGTTTCTAACCGTTTCTAAAGCGTCGCAGAATTTTTTCGAATAATTTTACAGCTATCTAGTAGGCCTGTCTGTAAATTTAATTTATAATCTAAGTACAAATTTACCTTTAAGAGGTTTATAAATGTAAGTTTTTTCTCTTTTAAATACGAAATTATTTTATTAATATTCTCTGCGTACTTACGAGGAACAATAGCATGTGGGCATAATAGTCATATAATAGCTGTAGTGACAGTAAAAGATAAATAAAGAAAGAATTAGAGAATTTGGTGTAATTTTGAGATGGAAGTTAGTAGGTTACAGTTTGCAAGAGTGCATGAAATTTCATCTCCGAGTCGGCTCTGTCTGGTGGAGTTCAATCTGAGGTAGGGGTTGAGAGTTGAGTTAGATGTCGCCCACACACTGCGGCTCCTGTGATGGCATAGGCAAACCGCCCACCAGGTTCTCGTTGCTTTACCCAGCGCAAGCTGTATCGCCCCCACACACGTATTGAATTTCAGTGAACTATCTGTTTGTTATAAACATGCGTTTATATATTTATTAATCAAACCTTGAGTATCGATATGATTGAAAGACTGTAAGTATTAAATTATTTTGGTTCGCATCGTTTAAGGTTGCGATGTTTACAGCATATTCGACCAAGGAAATAAAATATTTCAATGTTAACATATACCCTTATTACCATTTTTATATATATTATTTTTATTTTTATCCCTTCATTTCTACGCAAAACTGTATCCAAGTGATTGCTTTAGATATCGATGTCAAATCTTGATTCCCAAGCCCCAAAATTTACGTTCTGCATTGCCGACATACAAGAGAACAAATCGAGGAAATTGAGATGGGCGAGAAAGTAGCATGAATATGATACATAAGTATTTGGATCGGAGAACGGCTTAGATTGGAGAATGATATTTAAATTTATCTTCGAGAGGAATTATATGGGTGTGCAGACTGGATTTACTGCTCAAGATAGGGGCAAATGACGAAGATTTGTAAACACGGTTCAATATCAGGCGAGTTTTTTTATTTGTTAGCTGCTAAAGGACTGGTCAGTGGAATTCATTATTTTAGTCACGAATATTGAGTCATAAAATTAGAAATCCCACTCCTAATTTATTCTGAATTCACTGATTATATCTACAGAAACCTCAGGATGAAATTACTGTTCCACAGATCAAGTGATTTTCATATACAGGGAATGTTCAGTGCCTTACTTCCTTTTATGACGTCGTCCCACACAACCTATTAAAGTCCGCTATGCTTGGTTTCCTTCGAGACGTTGGTTTTAAAATGTTACCGCAGTATTTCCTGTGCAGTAACCAGAGCCAGTTTGATTTTTTACAACTTTTGTGAAGGAAGTGTAATGGGGCACAGTCATGTTCATAACTGAAGGTGTGGAATGAGGTATAGGATGAAGGAGAAAGAAACGGAACGATGTAAGACATTTTTGCTAAGACTATACAGAGTGTCTACAATGAAATGCGTGAATTTTATCGTATTCTGAGGAAGTAAGGAATAGAGATATGTCCTATTTATTGACAAATATCAGCCACATAACACATCAAGTTTAATTAAAAAATCAATACACTTGTACGTGAGCACCGTTGGTGACACGTAGGACATCTATTCTGTAATCGAGTTCCGCCCAGGTCCGCTGCAACATATTCGGAGTGATGGTACCGACAGCTTCCACAATCCGGGCCCGGAGGTCTCGAAGGTCTCGCACTTTAGTGGCGTAAATTCTGTCCTTCACGTAGCCCCACAAAAAGAAATCCAACGGCGTGATGTCAGGGGAACGTGGAGGCCAATCCGTAGGTCCATCTTGTCCGTTCCAACGGCCTGGAAATGTTGCATTCAGAGTTCACCGCAAGTCTAGCGACCAGTAGGGTGGAGCACCGTCTTGTTGAAAAAAGACATTTGGCTGCAGGTGTTCCATCTGGGGAAATGCGTAGAGCTGCAGCATGTCGAGGTTTGAGCTACCTGTGACACACCAAACGTACACTTTCGGGCTGTCTCGCACATGTTCCATGACGATGTGCGGTTGCTGTGATCCCCATATCCTAACGTTATGCCTGTTTACTGCACCAGAGACATGAAAAGTAGCCTCTGTGGAAAACATGATGTTTGTCAGAAAGTTTGGGTCTCTGTCGATTCGGTCAAGCTTGTCACAGGCAAAATTGTGTCGCCGCGGCTTGTCCTCTGGTTTCAGCTCCTGCAGAATCATCACCTTGTGCGCATAGAGACGCAACCGCTTTCGGAGAACCTTATGTACAGTTGCTCGTGGCAGTTCCCGTGAAGCCCGACAAATTGGCTTCCTTGGACTTCGGATGAACGCTTGACGGACGTTCTCTACCTTCTAATCGAAGACACGTTTCCGGCCACTTCCGTGCCCTTTCAAGACGATCTCAGTCTCCAGAAACCTGTTGTGCCATACTTTAATCCTCTTGGCGTCTGGTGCTGCTTTCTGATAAACACGACGAAACTCCCTTTGCACCCTCACAATGGACTTAAACTCCGAAAACCACACAACAACTCGCGCCTTCTCCTGAGCTGACGCCATCTTTGCGTGAAATGACAACAGCGCCCGAACAGTGGCCCGTGAGGTAGCCTAAAAATTTAGGCGAGAATTTGAACTCCTGTAGTACGCAGGAGACCTTTAGACCTGATGAAAAACCATTTGCCTATTTTTAAAAACGCTCAAAAATCAGGGCGTTTCATTGTAGACACTCTGTATAACTGTTGTGCGGTACTGCATGACAACAAATTCTAAAAAAAAATAATATTCTATATATGGGAGTTTATCATTGGCTCAAGTGATTCTGAATTTCAACTGTTAATTGAATATCTACCAAACTACACGGCGCAACAACCCAGAAGACAGCAACTTTCAATTTATGTTTTATTTAAAACTTTGTTATTGTGATTTCTGGTTGTAATTTCAACATCAATGCTTTGTTGACGAGATTTCAAACCACGGACACTATTGCAGATAAGTTCAGTACCGTCACTACAAAAACTAGGTTAATGCAGGTGGTACTTTAGTAACCATTTTACAGCCATGAATTTGTCCCCGTTACGGTCATAGTGGCGGACGGGGCTTGGGGGTTGTGACCCTGGGAAAATCGAACCGCTAGCTCCTCTGTCTCCCAACCGGGGTCCATGGCAGATGTCTTATCGGTTGGTCTCCACGTAACAGTCCGTGTCACCGAATTCCACATGTAAAAGCAGCGAAACTGTTCCATCACGTTGATCAGTAGTTGGCGGTCTACATGCTGACGACTTGGTGGTAGGGCCGGAAGTACCTTGTACGATTTCACATTAACATAGTTGTGAACTAATTCCTGTAATGATTTTACGATATTGCACACTGTTCGATGATGAAGTCCTGAAGATGAGTGTATTCTGGGTTGTTGCGCCGTGTAAGTTTGTCCCACTATACGCCATGCGCTTGGGGTGAGTGGAGGTATAGCTCCTCTCTTCCTTGACCTCGGCACTAGATGGGGTGAGTGGTCATCATCACGCCACGGTCGGCTTTACCCCCGGGAAAGGACCCCGGTACCCATTGTAGAAGAGGCTGGGTGGGCCGTAGTGTGGTAAAAGTTTACCGACGTTTCAGAGGTCCTTGGACGCAACAACCCAGAAGACAGCCATCTTCAGACTCACCGCCGTGAAACCCTCACATATTACATAGAACACGAATATTGCTGTTTGCGTTGGAACAGGCTAAGTCCTTTTGTCAGAAATTGTTTTAAGAAAAATGAATGCTTGAAATATTTCCCTAAGTTCTGCATAGAAAAGTTTATTTACCTATAGCTTAGTCTTCTGTGAGAGGCTTCTCGGATATTGCATGATCCTCGTAAACACTGAGGTATACGAGGATAAAGAAAACACGCACATGCTCTGTAGTTCCTGAGAGTGCGTTGAACTGTGGGCAGAGTGCTAGGGACAGCAACAGAAAGAATGCGCTCAGTTGACATCTGCAGAAGTGGAACTTCGGAGAAGATGTTTACGGCTGAGTGTAATCTGACGTGACGTAGAGAGGGAAACAATGGAAGTAGAAAAAAAAAGCATTCTGTAGGGGGGGGGAAATGAAATCTTGCCGTCATGTAGACGCACAAAATGACCGTAAAACGCAGGTTCTCCAAAGCAACTAATTCGCTGCAGAACGAGGGAGGAGCCTTGACACAAAATGGTTGCGAGGAATTTGTAGGATGAGGGAGGCAGTGAATTTGACGGTAACGGTTGTTGAGAGCACAAGATTCGGAAACCTGGAAGAAATAGTAGAATCCGAGGAGGAAAAGTAAAAAATAAATGCAGGTATTTGGCGAAAGTAAAAACTCGTGAACATGTAATTTAATAATGGACATTTAGTTTATATTTTACTTAACGAGGATGAAGTGGGCAGTTTAATGCATTGCATATCAATGTTCCTCGTTTATACACGGACAGATTGTATGGTATTTTTGAGATTGTGAATTCCTAGAAGGAGCGATCCACAAGAATGCCCAGAATTTTGGCGGGGGGGGGGGGGGGGGTAAGATTCCTTTTAAAACGTTCACATGAAATTCCGAGGTGAACATGGGAGGATAACATTAAGATGAATGTTTTGATATCTTGTCCAGTAAAGGATTTTGGTGTTAACAATGTCCACATGATCTGACTGTATTAAATTAACTTTCAAGCAGCGTCTCCGACCACACCTCGGTTTCTGAATTGCATAAGATTATGTGTCTCACTGGCAGCTGCAAACTTTAAAATTAAAATCAAATCTGGATGATTATTAAGGAAGAGAAATTAGCGATAAAGTTATGATATACGAAGCTATATGTAATGCTCATTTTAAAAGTTTCAGGATTAAGTGGCGCATTTGGATAGAACAGCAAACAGAATTTATATTCGTGATGAAATCAGAAGGTCTATAGTTTCTGCAGACATTTGCAATTATACCTTATTTTTAAATGCTCAGATCAGAACATTATTTATGACTTATACCATAATAATCTTTCCACTTCTTTTCTATTTCTTTGAAACACAATCTTGTACTCTTATGAAAAATATGAACTGCAAGTGTAGCTGACCCTATAAGAATGAAACAGTTGGGTAATTTAGGATATAACACAACGGGAAACTGGTTATATGATGAAGATTTCTGTCTTCTGGGTTATTGCGCTGTGTAGTCTGGTCGATGTTAACCAACGTTTCAGAGGTCATACTGCCTCCGTCATCAGGGCGATGAATATGCCAATAGGGTGTGAGGAGTTGGATTTTATAGGCAGGTAAGTGAAAGGTGTAGCCTGCCCCGAGCCAATGGGAGCAGGTATGGGAGTGGACCAATGGTAGCACATGGGCGAGAGTGGTTAACATCGACCAGACTACACAGCGCAATAACCCAGAAGACAGAAATCTTCATACTCACAGCTGTGAGAACCTCAAGTCTTACATGGTTATATGATGTTGCTGCGGTTCAGAAATTCAGCATGGTCAGATGGGCTAGGCATATCGTTTTGGACAGAGACAAGGAATAAGTACAGAATTTTAGTAAGGAAACATTTGTAAATTTCTTGTAAAAACTTTACTTTGAAGACTGAAAAAATATGGGAGAACATAAGATGGATTTTGAGAACAAGATTACAAGACGGGAAGTGGATCAAACTGGCTTAGAATCGTGTAGAATGGCTGACTTTGGTATTGGCAGTGTTAAAGCTTCGGGTTCTGCTACCGGAAGATTCGTTTCTTTCCATTTGTATATTAAGTTTTGAAACAACAGCGAAGCTAGAATATTCCGATTTATTCTCGGTACATGGCGACTCTCATTAAAGACAGGCTACGGAATGCGTTGCTCAGTTGTTTGGTTTATTGTTGTTTCGAAGAGCAGTGCGGTACCGTATGGCAGATGTTCAGCCTCTTCCTATGTATTCAGGAGGCCTCGGGTTCAAATCTCCGCCCGGAAACCACCTGTACTGACTGAGGTTTTCCATAGTTTCCTCTGTCTATATACGCACTGTTACTTTAAATGAGGTTTCTACCGCTTCATTACTCTTTAGTTAACCGCCCTACTCTATGACTCGATGCTTAATGACGTAAGACGTTGAAAAATCATCGTTAAATGAAAATGGGAACTAAGAATGCTGCAGGTGATTATCGGTATTTGCATAACTGATGTTACAGTTCAGTTACTCATAATTAATTTACCTGTTCCTAAGAGAGTTCAAATAACGGTTGATTGATTTTGATCTTGAAGCCATTATTTTCTGGATGAATTCGGTTTAAACGTAAGATATTTTATACGTCACTATAGAAGCGTTTTCGACCCAAATTTCCGAACGTTTGAACATGTGCACTGTCCATACCCACCTAAACTGCGGTTTCAGGTTCGAAACAATTTCTGACATCAATATCTGCACTCGCTTATTCTTGATTAGATTGTGAAATGAAGGGCTTACGGTGAATTGATTCCTTCATGTGGAAAATTCTGAATGGATTGATTCTCCCCATGTGAAGAATTATGAATATAAGGTGGAAAATCACCGAACGTAGTGACAAAATAGTTTTCATTGATACGATAAATCCGGGAGGTCCTCGGAACCGGCTGTTGTGACTTAAGTTTTCGTGGGACTGCACTTTGAATTAGGCTACAATATTTTCAATCTACTTATTATTCAGTAATCGTTCTATTATTGAATGCTCTTACAATAAAGTTATTGACAGCTTTCTTAAAATAAAGCACACAAAAATAAAGTAATATAGATTACAAGTCCCTCTCATTGTGCCAAAAGCAGAATTAAATGAGAGTACTGTTGGATAAGAACTGTCGTTTTGGAATTGTGACGTCATACGTATTTGTGGTTATTTATGCTTCCACCAGTAATGACGCATGCGCTATGATAACAGAAGATGGATGCACGTGAGAAAGCGAAGAAACGTGGATTTAAAATCTATCAGTGTAAAATAAACATTTCACTGTCATTGTTGGGTCGTAAGGCTTCGTGGACTTCCAGGTAGATACCAGTATTTCAGAGAAGCATGGTACCTCCATATTCAGCTTTGAAGTCGGTATCTGCTTGCAAGTCCACGCGGCGTTACGACCCAGAAGACCAAATTCGGCATCTTTTTAGCCGTGAGAACCTGAAATCTCGCGTGTTTTCATAAGAATTACCCAAATGCATAAAGAAATCAGCTGGTTTCAGTTGTTCATCGTATTTATACAATAATGCGGTGCAAAACAGGGCGTATTTGTGTATATTCAGTTTCGAATATTTTCTGTTCCCGTCTTCCTACGTTGAAAGTGACAAAACTTTGATTGAAATTGTTATACTTATGTGTGAATCTCCGTTTTTTAGTAGTACTGCACGACCCAAGTCTCGTCAAGGCTCACTCAGGCTTCGAAACAATTTTGCAAACAAAACCCGAGTAAATAATATGTTTTTTGACAAACAAATGCACAAAAACATTTACTACAACCACAAGACAGGACAAATTGTAACGACTTTAAGGAGTCACTTTGGTCTATTCAATAGCATTTTCCTGGAGGAACTGTATGGAGCTAGAAATATTTCCAGTAAAGAAGCCATAACAAAAATCTGGATCCTAATGCGCTGTCGCCTTGCAACTTTCTGAGGGTCTCGTATTTGTCAGTGCCTACAAATGCAAATGATCCGGGTAGCTCAGTCATAATAGCATCGGGTTTCGATCCCCGACAGGGGCAATGGATTTTAATCTGGCCTCTGCTCTGGGGCTTACCTAGCATCCTATCCAATGGGTACCGGGGGTCCTTTCTCCGGGGATAAAACGCGGCCGGAGCGTGATGCTGTTCACTCACCCCCATCTAGTGCCGAACTTGAGAATGAGTAGGTGGTGTACTCCTTTCCCCTGTGCGCCTACGTGGCGCGTAAAGGATGGCTGTACGGGTAGGGAATGGGTGATGTCTGCATATTTAACTTCGTGGAACAACTGTTTTATGGCTTGTCATATACGGTGTACATGGTGTATGTTGTTTTACGTTATTTTAAAGTTTTAATCAACCACATTTTTATACTAAAATACAGAAACCCACACACCGTGTCTTTATTCGCATTGTATTATTATATGAATGACAGCTCCTTTTCAACCATATATATCCTTATCAGTTGCTAGGTTACTGTCTATCTCTTAAAAAATTTCGTAGTTTTATCCTCAGACCCCTTTTACAGCCAGATATATGTTTATATTTTTAGAGCGTAGGTTTTATTTCCTGTAAGAATATTGCCATATTTTTCTTACACTGACTGCACAACGTCTGTACACTTTGGCATGCATATTCTACTTTAACGTGCAAGGTAATGAATTTGGAAATGACTTTTTATTCCGGCGAAAATAGCTGTAGACGTTTCCGTGTTTCGTGACCCCCACTCCAGTAATCACACGCTCACTGACACTACTTATCGATTGCTCACCAAGCCTGTGCAAGAATTTCTCATATCTTCGTTACTTATAAAGCATTCGCCGTGAAGTTGGATGGAGTGCAATTTCTTGGTCTCCCATGAGAAAAAGACACAAACAAATGGTGTATCGATTACTGTGGTGTGTTCTGACACACACACGAGATTCGCTTCTTGCAGTAGGAAAGAGCGCTCGAGCCTGATCAGAGCTTCAGAATGTCCGTTCTTCACACACACGTCCTTATGTTTATTTACTGCAGGTAGATATGTGATTTTATGAAAGCTAATGCTTATAGTAGCCGGGACCAAATTGTGAGTTTCACCTACGTTACTAGCTTGCGAGTAGAAGGAAAAGAAACGCGTATACATAGTAAATATGTTTACGAATATAAAGTAGCGTTCTCTTGTACCATGTTAAACACTGTTGCACGTCCTTAATATAAGGCTCGAACCTACAAAATTTAATACCCAAACGCCATACTGTGGCTAAGACAAAATTTCGGGCCAGGTTCCCTTCAAATTTTTTCTCATGTATTGAGTTGTTTTAAAAATATACCAATAAATATACATCCGTCCTATCTGTCTCCTTCATGATAGCAAGTATAGTTTTATAGGACGTAGACGGGGAATAAATGAGATATTAAACAAAATTTAATCCTAGAACTTGAAGTGAAAAGGTCATTTGAAAATCCTTGATCTTTAAGAGATTACTTATGAGGTATAAACTAGATTCAGGATGGGGGCCTGTTACGGGATTTTTTGAAAACGGTAATTACTTCTAGGTTCTATACAAGACTGTGAATTATTTGACTGTGTGGGCGACTATTAGCTTCTCAAGAAGAACATAGCTCAATGGTATCGATAATTAACTCATTTCTGTAGAATAGACGAATCCTTGTAGGTATGATTTGAATTTTTCACGGGGGTGGTCCGAAGATGGACGTCTTTTGGGTTGTTGCGCCGTGTAGACTGGTAGAATTTACCGGCGTTCTAGAGGTTCTTGCTACCTCCATCATCAGGACGATTAGCCTTGATGATGGAGGCAACAAGGACGTTTGAAACATCGGTAAATTCTACCAGACTACACGGCGCAACAACCTAAAAGACGTCCATCTTCGGACTAGCACTTGTTAGTTCTACATAATTAAATTTATTGAAAAGGAAATAGGAATGATAAACTTAAATAAAATGAGTTAGTGTGTAGGACAATATATTTAGTGTATTGAGCGGAATGGGAACACAGGCGGACTAAATACTGTATCAGACAGAGCTATAATGAAAAATAAAGTCAAAAGTTATTCTCGAAGACATATGAAAAGATTTCATTGTTTTTTCAAAAGAGATAAAGAAAGATTGGAGTAGGATACTCAAGCCTGTATCGAATATTGCCTCAGAAATAAAATATATTAGTTCGTTGGGATGAAATGAGGAATTTTGAGTCCAAATGAATTAGAAAGCGACTAGGAAATGAATCTGTTCCTTGCGTATGTTGAGACGAATGTTTTGAATTGTCTGGAGAGAAAAAAGACGGGAAGTGCAATTTACGAGTAAAAGATGAAATGTATAAAGAGGGACGAGTACATGGAGTGTTAATAAATTGTACGACGTATACAAAAATTTAGGAAAATATTTAAAGTCAGTTATAAATGGGGGAAAAATTCGAGGAATGTACAAGAACTAATAGTATTAAACTCTTAATAAACGCATAATACTAGTTTGGTAGAAATAGCCGTGTGTTAAACAGTGATTAGCTTTGTTACAACTTGCGTTTGAAATTATCTCAGCTAAAATTCCCTTTATATTTCATACTGTAGATTAAGAGTACATCTTCATGTTCGCCAAAGCTGTTTCTATTCCGATTTGGGAAGCTTCAGACCGGCACGTTCTTTAAATACTGCCTCAATGTCTGTCTTTTCATGAGATTTTCTGTCCACTGCGTTCCTGCTAATGCATTTCATGTTTCTTTATGACCGTCTCATGTCCTCGTTAACACCTGCCTTTCCGTTATCGTTAGCGATATTGCATGGAACTGAGAGTATCATGAAATCAGGTGACATAATTTCATAGCTATACGACTCGAGAATTTTCTTCCCTTAAGGCAGTATGCTTTCTAATTGTTTTCAAAATTTAGAATTGCCTACAGTAATTTTATTCGAAAAATGTTTAGTAAATAAGCTGGGCCCTCTCGCTGTCACAAATAAAACTGAAATTTTCTACAGGAAGGAGAATATATATTTTGTACAATGTTGAAGAGATGGTTGTTAGCAAGTTTACAGGAAATTTTGTAATTTTCTAAACCTTTTGTTTTGCATGAAATTTGGGGTTCTCACGGCGGTGAAGACCACAGTTGACACCATTTGGGCTACATGCTTGACGATTCGTGACACTGCTCTTTGATAAACCTACATCTTTTTAATAACGATTTATATTTCACTAAAGCCTCGTATGTTCTGTCTACATTTATTTTTTCTGCAAGTATCAAGTAATTATTTAAAGAACTTTCTTGAACACGTACGTTTTAAATGAGTACGCGAATCACCCACTGAGAACTTATAACAGGTTCCTTTTTCTTTGTAATCTCATATCAGATTTAGGTATTGTATCCATACATAACGGCCCTGTTTTTCATTTGTTTCATCAACCTGGCTTATTTTATCTCTCAAATATTTATTTACTCTTATAATTCTTGAAAGTGTGGTTAATTTGTGATTCATAACACAGGGTTTTTAACCCCTCGACTAACCAGAGACTGGAGGAGGACCGTTATCAGCTGTTCATCTGTTTATTGAACATAATCTTACTGACACTTCACCTCTTTCCTCTACGGAATCTTGGGAACTCCATGTGGCGGTGACATAACATGGAAGGACGCTAGGAATAAGAACATTAAAATTTTTTATATATATATATATATATATTGCTAATAATTATCTTCAGAATATACCAAAGGGATTATGTTTTGTTTCATCTACTCTGTGTATAATCGTTTATTTTTAAAAAATAATTTTATTTCGTGTACAATGGGATCCTGATGTTTATGTGAGTGAAGCAACTTACGTGTCTTATTAAACACATGAATTAAAAAGAAATACGTTTATAGAAGATGAATGAATTTTGCAATTGTAATGTTTACTCTTACTAGACACCCTCAGCGTTAGTTTTTATGTTGTTACACGCTGAACTTTTCTTCACCTGTCGCTTTTACACTGAACTTTGTAACTCGAAGGAAATGTTTGGATAATACAACTAAACCCATGGTCCCGTTGAGGCTTTCTGTTATGATTCAGCCACTTTCCCCCACAGATTTCAACCTCGTCTTTCCGGAAACACGTCGTTTGAGGCACCTGCGAGCAATCTGGGCTGTAACCACGTCTAATCCCCTCTCTCCTCACACGAATAAGCTTCTATTATCTTCAGAAACATGATGTTGATGACAAAACATGTATCTTCATGAGGTCGACTGCTTGCAGAATGAATATGTTTTGAGACTGACAAGAAGAATACGCTACTGAGATACCTCTCCATTTCTAGCTTTCTCCGCCTAAGACTCGAAAAGATCTCTTTAGTCTGGGATGTGTATGTATGTATATAAAGAGGCAAGGAAAGTGTTGAGCACATGATAAATCAGTTTTAAGGTGTGACGACTAGTGTACGGTAACAGCTGTGCAGTCAGTCAGTTCTGCTTTTACACACAAAATGTTTTGATGCTTCAGTTAGTTACATGAAACAGTAGAATTGTAACGAAATCTCCGAGGATTAACTGTGTGATAATGGCGTTGTAATCCAACGTTCAGGAGATATATTCTTTGATTGATGATAGAGGCAGAAATTCTACGAAGCATTGGATTATAACGCCGTTCTCAAACGGCTGTTTGTCGGATTAGACTATTTCATTCAGTCGCCGTGAAGGTTTGAAATTTTAAAAAGTAAAATTCGCCTTGACAACAAATGGCTACTCATATTTGTGTCCATAAGGAATCTTTAAGGTTTTAATAATTTATTACCCACAGCATGTTTAAATTACGAATGAGATTTTCTAGCATTTAGGAAAATAACCTAAGAATTTATGTTTGTCGTCATGCTTACAGCGTATTGCACGTTTTGGCCGATAGGTAGAGATGCATTCGTCACTATATGAAAATGTCGTCCAGACCACAAAAGTAATAATATTGTGTGTTAGCTTATCATGGTAAGAAATCTTTTATGGCTGTGCAGCGACAGTTTCAGCGTTGGTACGGGGGAGATCTAACAAGCAAATAATCGATTATTGGTTTGTGCAATCGCTTTGAATAAGTTGGTCCTTTGTAAGGTAAGAGCGCCGTCAGATCTGCGCTAAAGATCGTCTTGAAAACATTTCCACTTAAAGTAATTCACAGAGATGAAGAACCTTCAGAACATTGCCGACAGCTGTTCTGTAAATCTGATAAGTTGTCTACTAGCACACCGGAACTATTTCTGTTGACGGCGTAAACTAGTATTTTAAACTTAAACATGTTCTAAGCACTAAACCACAACTAGTAATTCCTATTTATTCTGTATAGATATAGTGCAATGGATTAAACATGGGCGAAGCATGATTTTTCCAAAACTGTTAGCGAAATCCCTAGGCGAGGGGAGGGCATGTGAATACTGGAAATGAGTATATGTAGAACGAAAATATCTTTGATGTCTGATGTAGAAACTTTGGAATTCTTGGTATAATTCGGTTTCTTCATTTATAGTACAGACGTTTAGACGCAAAATTTTGTGGCACTGCTGAATTACACGCATGTAGTTTCCTGGACAACAACAACACCACATGTTATCGTTTTTATCGTTTGAATGTTTTATCTCCTGTTGCTCGTTATAATCGTTCTATTTCCTCTGGGTCGATACAAAATATTTTGCTAGATATTTGAGCGTAGGAAATGCGGTGATCGGCTGTCAGTGCTGTGACTTGCATTACCTCAGGAGGGCAGATACAGGTTGCTCTTGACCGGTCGTCTGAGGCTGTGGGGTGGTATAGGTCGCGCGAGAAATGCTGGCACATTTGCAAAGGAGATTTTGGTCGTTTGAGATGGACCCGTCCAAAGCACTCGCTAGAGGGGTGCCAGCTTCAGTCGGTTTGTAGCTCTAGCTGTGTTTAGTTCGGTGCGTCACCGCAGTTGAGGCTGTGCGACCCCCTCTACTACTAAACTCCCCTCTCTCGACTTACACATAGCGCATTTAGGTGCCACCACTGCTCGCGCGTCCTGTACTGCTTGTGGATAATAGCTGATGCAACGGGAGATAGAATTGTAACAACACGCTGTATAGTAACTCACTCTGTAACTCTGTTATTCTGTGTTATTCAATTACACACCCACTGTTGAAACACACGGATTACACTGTAAATAATTAGATACAGTAGTTTACTCACACCTCAGTTATATGAAACTAGTAGAAATTGAAGTTACTTCACTTACAGATTGACGCACTTGTCAGTCGTGTGATCCATTTAGAACGGACGATGAACCGTAACACAATTTGAAGATGGAACTTGAATAATTAGTTTTTACTGCATGATACCATACGTGTAACCTGAATAGAAGCACGGTAAACACATTTTAAGGAACGCTATTTCACAATGAAACAGCTTCAAGCTTTTCTGAGATGAGTTGGTTTTCATGTAATTACGGTGGTCAGTCCGGAGATGGCTGTCTTCTAAATTGTATCCCCCTTTAATCTGGTAGAAGTCTACCAACGTTTCAGCCGTCGTCGCCCTGATAATTGATGCAGCAACTACCTCTGAAACGTTGGTACCCTTCTACCAGGTTAATGGACGCTACAATCCAGAAGACGGATATCCTTTTGAAGATTCCTGTAGTCTGGTCGATGTTTACCAACGTTTCAGAGGTCATACTGCCTCCGTCATCAGGGCGATGAATCTGCCAATTGAGTGGAGAGAGCTAGGTTTATAGGGACCGGACAGTGAATGGACGGAGGCAGTATGACCTCTGAAACGTTTGTAAACATCGACCAGACTACACAGCGCAACAACCCAAAAGACGGAAATCTTCATCGCCCTGATGACGGAGGCAGTATGACCTCTGAAACGTTGGTAAACATCAACCAGACTACACGGCGCAACAACCCAGAAGACAGGAATCTTCATCGCCCTGATGACGGAGGCAGTATGACCTCTGAAACGTTGGTAAACATCGACCAGACTACACGGCGCAACAACCCAGAAGACAGGAATCTTCATCGCCCTGATGACGGAGGCAGTATGACCTCTGAAACGTTGGTAAAGATCAACCAGACTACACGGCGCAACAACCCAGAAGACAGGAATCTTCATACTCACCGCTGTGAAAACGTCAAATCATACAGATATCCTTTACATTGATAGTTTACAAATTGTAAATACTCCCATTGGTCGTCCGCCGCTGACGATGATTGAGCTCCATCATTAGTGGTTATCTTCGGATTGATATCATTCTAGTAACTTCCATGGGCGACCCCAGGCGTTCCTAATCCCGAATGCAGTTAATCCCACGCTGATCATCCGCCCTGGAACCTGCAATTTAGCACGCATTGTCATAACTGTGCGTGACTTATCTGTCGCCAGTTCGCACAGCTATCAGGAAACAATTATGTAAGCTACAGAACGCCTGGCTTCGTCACGTAGGCTATTGTTAGACCTGACGGAACTGCCCATCTAATTTTCGACTCCATTTGTATGCCGTCATATCCGTACCGGGTTTTGAGTTCGTATCTTGGATATCCCAGGTTGCCGATCTGTTTCAAACAAAACCGCAAAACCAAGGTGTGTCATTCGATGAACTTGAGGTAGTTCCTCCCACCTCTCATTTTTAAAACATGTCTCCCCATTTCTTGTTTTGTAGCGTGCTTTCTGCTTTCGGCTAAACAACCAGTTATTTTTAAATACCTTAATAAAACTCTAAAGTGTTTTAAACCAGACATTCTCCAGATTAATACTTAGTAGGTATGCACCATGCAAGCAGTTATAAATAGAGCTGAAATATCTATTGTTCTACTCAATTTTTAAATTGCTGTAAATGAAACTACAACAAAAATTCTCTAGCTGACATTTATTCGCGTATTGGTAGTCTACAGGATTACATTAGCGTCAGTCAGGCACTGAACAATTTGTTCTGGTCTCATTAGTGACCGAGTTCTTAAACATGTGTTTAGGAAAGAGATACTTTCATAAAAACAATTTTCTAAATGTTTTTTTGTGAATATTCCATTCGTAAATTGATGGCGTTAAACAAGAATATATAAATATATTTGTTCTTCTCGAAATGATACGCTTGCTTCCTTAAATGGTATTACAAGTTCTCTCGACTAGGAGTGCGAAGGTGGCTGCCTTCTAAGGTGTTTTGCCCGTGAGATCTGACTTATTATCCTGAGAATGTAGGCAGTATTATCCTCTTAATGTTGGTCGTTATCTACTAGACTGCATGGCGTAACATTCCAGAACACTGCCATCTTCTTACTAAAGTTTGAAATATACGTATGATCCAATATTTTGTTCTTAACGAAATACCCACACTTTTGACAGAGTCCAGATAAACGAAATGAAACCAGAAGAATCTGGGCAGAAGAACATTTACTTCTGTAATTTAATGTGATACAATTAATATACTTTAGTGCTTAAAAACAGCAAATTTATTACATCCAAGCACTGTAAAATAAAACAAACTATTATTCTAAAAGGCAAACAACAGCGTAAAAGAAAATCTACAGCTCAAATACATTAACGGCGATAATAATGTATTAGTAACACCAGTATTATAATCATATTAATAGTAATGACAAGGAATTGTGGACTTACTCTTGTTATCTGTTTGAAAATCTCTTTTAGTATAATTACGGTAGGATCTTTAATTAAAACTGCTCATTTTCGTTCTATTTCTGACTGCTGTTGCTTTGTGACTTGGGCTTCATCAGTAAGTCGCTTAATTCATGTTTGTGCGAGTCAAGATTGGAATGAAATGAAGAGATAGAACCGTCCAGAGTTACCAGAATCAAAAGAAAATTCGTGATTAATCTGTAAGCAGTCAGGTGCAGATGTTTGCTAAGGAAATGTAATTGAAGTAAGTTAGTAATTAAGGGACTTGCGAAGTTATGTCTATGTGTAAATCTACATACCTAATTTGACGGCACATATAAGTACCCGTTCAGCTTCCTCTTGTAGTAGGTTTAGGACGAGAACCTTGTGACACATTGTCTGGAGTAAAAGCTGGCAAACAGTCTTGAAACTGGCTACAATATTTTTAATTTTCGTCTTATAGTAAAGACGTAGAGTTGAAATCAACGTTTTACTCTGAAAACCAATTGCGTTCCGTCTTCTTAAATGGGTTTACAATTTCAGTCTGGAAATCACAATGTAAAAGGTCCTGGGTTTATTTCTATGTTGTGGATATAATGCTGGGATGGGTCTTAAAAAAACACGATGTTGGGTTATGGACTGGATTCGTCTTGGTCAAGACAGGGACCAGCTGCAAAGACTTTAATGAGCCTTCTGGTTCCATAACATGCGGGTGTTTTTTGTACAAACTTAGCAGCCATTGCTCCACAGGAATGACTTTGCTCCCTGAAGTTAGTCTGTAGGCCTATCTTCTTCTTCTTCTTCCATGGCTCTCCGGTCCGTATTCGGTTCGTGGCGTCCTCAATTCTCCTCTTCCATTCAGTTTTCTGTTAGGTCAGTCCGTCCGAGGCTATGATTGAGGTTTCGAAACATCTTCCTTTTACGGTGCAAGGTTGTTAGCCTTGCGACCAACCCTCAACCTGGAGGACCAGGGTACCTGTCTTAGTCTGACCTCTACCCCTCGACCAATCCGGCTAGGGAGGCCCTACCAGTAGCTATACTACCGCCGGCATAGCTCTTGGGGTCACTGAGGTACTCAAGCCCCACCACCACAACAAGGTGCAGGTACCACTAAGTCTCTAAATGGGCGCATTCTGAAGAACAATGCTTAATGACCTTAGTTTTTTTTAAAAAAATGTATTTGAAATAGTTTTCTAAATGGAAAATATTTGCGGAGATTAGTAAAGAAATTTAATAAGGTAAATCCGGGAGAGATGCCGCGGCCGGAGAGACGCCGCATTTTTTAGTTCGGTGGGTTCCGGTAATCCTTGGCCGATGTCAGTCTATGTCCTTGTTCAGTGAGCCAAGAGAAATGTTGTGAGTGGACGCAATGAAAATCGGTGCTGTTTTGCGAGAGTTATAACTGATTTTATGCGGTGAGTTTGTTAATTTTATGCTCAAAGTTATTTTTACTCTTCATAAAATGTGTCTTTTTTAGTTCCAGTCGAAGTAACTATTAAATCCCGATATATTAGAGGTTTCCAGCATTGATGGTCTTGACTTCACACGATGTGGCCGCCATGTTGGTCATTGGGTAAGGCAAGTGGGAGGGGGCGACGTCTCTCCCTGAAGATAAGGAGAGAGGCCACAAGAAATTAAGGGAGAGATTATTATTATTATTAAGTGTTCTGTCTTACGACAGGTCCATTGCTCTGCCCAAACAGAGCTCTCCAGTTGTCCCTATTCTCGGCTTCTCGCTTTAATTCCTGGAACGTCATCTTCTTTCCTTGTTTAAGGTCGTCAAGGGAGAGATGCCGCACTTAAAAAATACCACATCTGATTTAAAAAAATCACACACATACATATTGAGTACTCAAAAATGCCTGTTCTATCGCATTATCTTATATTATTGAGGAAGATTAGTCCAGTGTTGAAAATACCGAGAAAAAACTCAACAGCAAGGAGGCAACTGGCTTCTGTCCACACTGAAGCAGCCAACAGAGGAAAGGCGAAAGAAGCAAAGAGGATATGAAGTCAAAGAGCAGAGGAAAAAGACAAAGGTGAACAGTCCGAGAACTTCAGGTCAACAAGGTTGAAAAACTTTAAAAAAAAAGTTCTAATCAAGAGAACCCTGAAAACTGTAACACCAACAAGTGCTGTGAGTACTGGGAAAACTGTTGCAGAAACTGGCTGCAAGAGTTCTGCTCTCCGTACAAATTTCATTGACTAACGCTTAGACAAAATTCACTGGTTTACACTTAGACTCCAAGCAACCAGTGGAACATTTTTCTTTCAATTTACTTGATAATTGAAAATTCATTTGAATATTCATTAAATTTTCAATTTTTATTGGTATTCATATATTTTTTTCTATTTTAATGTTCACATTAATTAATTACTTTGAATGAAGTTCATCAGTTTTCATTTACATATGTTTCTCTTTGAATTCACTAGATGTGTTCAAAGAGCGGCGTCTCTCCCGGCATGTCCGGGAGAGACGCCGCAAATACAACTTTTTTTATCGACCTGTATCTCTGAGAATTAATTTGCTTTAGATATTTTGTTTATGGATTAGTATAATAGAGATCATGAACATAATATCTCTGAATTTTCAGCCGTTTTGACCATTTTCGGATTGAGTTAGAACAAATGTTGCAAAAAGTGCGGCATCTTTCCCGGAATTACCTTATGATGTCAGTCTACACGTCCATTGTCGTGAAATAGCGGGGCGTTTAATAGACGACGTGGGGAGATAAAAAAGTTATTTATTTTCTGCAGTCTGCAATTGTGACGGGAGGAGATTGTGCTGAAGGGTGTTAACACTGAAATAGATCTTAAAGTGGGCGTGAGCGTACAGACTGGATTCATGTATCTGAAGTTAGAGGCCAGTGGTGGATTTTTGTGAACACCATAATGAAGTTTCTGATTTCATAAACGCCATTTATCTCATTTATCTGTTACACACATATAGGCCTAGTTGTTAAACATTCATGCATTAATCACAGAAAACAGCTGTGTCATATGCAGACTGATCACTTAACTTCCAACTGTAACTGAAACTTCGCCGGTCAAATTATTTCCTATCTTTTGTGGAATCCTAAGGTTCATTATCATGTTCACAAAAGGTTGTCCCTGGACCTTATATTCAGATAGCTGAATCCAGTCAACACGCTCATACAATTTCGCTAGGTACATTTTAATAATATCTTTCCATTTACAAGTATTTTCCCCAAGTAGTTTCTTCTCTTCAGGTGTTCTACGATACCTCATTCCCCTTCATTTTGTCATCCTAATAATTTTAATTGAACAGTTGGCTGTGTTGGAATGGTGAGTGTAAACTACACGTCCTCGCAATTTCTCATTTAGGGAGGTATCTAAGTACTCGCCAGCGTCTGCCCGAATATTGAGATTGGCTTCCACACTCCCGTAGAGTTCCATTCAAAGTCTTGTTTATCTCTACAGGATGAATTTGGCTACGCTGGTTCTCGCTGCTGTATTACGTAAACATGGGCTGGTGGTGACATTGTTCTGCCTGTTCGTGAGGCACTTTCATATATCAGACCCCAGAGGCGCTACTGTTCATGAGCGCCATGTTTTCTACTGAGTAGAACCGCAAGTGTCCGTTAGATCCCCTCTCCCTTTCACTGTTATTAACGATACAGAAACAGTAAACTGAATGTACCGTACGACGTATAGAATTTACATCTGACACTCTTACTTCTGTGATAAAACAATAGGCTACTGCATCAAGTGAGATGTTTTATTATACTCGTTCTTAACTGAAGTAGGGGTGTGAGAGATTGCCTGGTTTTCATAAATGCATTTTCCACGATATAATAGGAAACTGAGGTAAAGGAATTAGTTTCCTGTACAGAATTTATAAATTTTCAAGGAAATATGAATATAAATGTGTCTTAGACTTGGGAGATGAACCAACTGGGAACCGTCACCATCAGAGAATTAGAAGAAGATGGAAGGATAACATTGAGATGAACCTTAGCAAGACAAGGCGAGTAGTTAGGTTTTGATAAATGTTGTTGCAGATGAATTTATGGTTTTGCTTGCAAAATACTTAATATTATGATTATTAAGTAATCATTTGTTTCCAAGAAGTATATTAAGCATACAGATATTTATATGCATCCGTGTATTAAAAGCACACGAACCTTAGTGTTCAGAATACCTTTTCAGCAACTGGAATTATATTTGAACGAAACATTGTTTATTTCAGTCACTACACTTTGTTTTATCTTAATTACGCCTCCATCATCAGGGCAATGAGTCTCATTGCCCTGATAATGGAGGCAGTAAGAACCTCTATCCTCGCGATACGCCTATTAAAACCGCATTGTAAGTTTACTGGACGCATATGTCAACTCCATAACTTCCATGAAATTTTATGCTAGAGGGGTTTACTAAAATTGGCGCAAGCAAATTTGGTTGAAATCGGTCAAGAATTACGGGAAATTTACATGTGACCTCGATGCATTCTGCACTTGCTTTGCTGGGGAGTTTTCAGACCGTTTACAGAGGTAATGTTCTTTCAAATGCTCGAGAAATCTTACGCTATATACACATTTTCTAACTTGTTCTGTCTGCTGCTGCTGTTAACATACATTTCTGCCATGTGTATATATAAACACACAATCTCCCGTTTGAAATATAATTTATGCAAGAGAGAAATGAGTTTATTAATTAACTTGATTATTATAAATCTAATTTATGATATGTGTGACACACACAGACTATATCATCCCACTGTTTCTAAGTTTCAAAATAAACAGCAATGCGGGTAATCCCGTGTTATAATCGCATCCGAATTACGTGTCTGAATACCACAAACAATTATTCGTTTCACTACATAATTGAGTTCTCTAACTTTGTTTAAACACGTTCGTACTCTGTGACTACGTAGTGAATATAGATGAACAAAATTCAGGTTATAGATAGACTCATGTTAGTGCACTCATGTCCGAGATGTGAAGTGTCGGTTTTAACCCTGCCCTGGTTCCTTCCTTACGAACGTATGTTGAATAGCGCGTGTGAGTAAATACTCGACACTCACATTCTTCCATACAACTTTCATGATTCATGTTGACACCTACTTATCTTTTGGAACTGCAGACTTTATATATTATATAAATAGACAGGTAACATGCTATGATTTACTCAGTCAGCACAAACTAGCGTAATGAAACGTTCGTAAGAAAATATGAAGAGACTTAACTACTAAGACAGTAGAAACCTAGGTAGATCAGTCAGTTTTGTGTCTCGCTACAGATTTAATTATATGGTAGGAAGCGGCTGGGCCCTAATTTATGGTACTGTCCCGAATTTGCCTGGTGGGATTGTCAGGGTGGGCAATTTTCTAGACACAATTATACCCCGAAAAGGAAGCAGAAATATTAAAATGATCACTGCGTTCCTTAAGACGGATCATGTGGACTGGATCCCATGGGCTCGGATTCGGGGTTTTTGGCAGACTGTTGTAATCAATTCAGTTTTTACAGATGTCGGGAAATTTATTGACTAACTGAGAAACTATTAGCTTCTGAAGAACGTCTCTGCCTGCTCGGTTCTAATTGATACGGAATTAATATGGTGAGAAAACAAAATTAAAATGCCGCGTTCATTTATTCCTATGGCGTTTTATTGTTGAGTAGATGCAACGTTTTCATTGTTCATTTACATATTCCAGCATTTTTTGTATTTATTCCGCAGTAGTGTGTCTTTTTGATAGTAAATTCGTTTATTTCTGTAATTCTCCGAATGAAATGACCCTCACCTGAATTTAGAAGGTGACTGTGAGGCCCGTCTGTGTGCCAGTCACTGTATGTTAATGGCCAGCAGAAACTTCCTTTGTTTGTTCTAATTCCCTGAAAGGTAGAGACCACTTCAAGAACTCGCCAGAACTAATGGACTCCCAAAGGACCGCCCACCCGCTCTCTGGCGGACGTGCTCGCAATCACAAATGATATCACTCTCAGTCCCCACGTTTCCGTACCCTTGCTACATCCTGTGTTCGACCATGGTCTACCCTGTCTTCACGCCCGCCGCTAATGAGGGTAGTAATTAAATTTTATATTCAATCTTTCACTACGTTACATACTTATGAGCCTACTTCACAAGTAGCGATCCCTTCTGTTTCATGTCCTCTGCATCAGTAACTCCATGTACACATCTGACATTATTTTTCCTTTCGGAAGTGTCAAACGACAGTACACGATTTTACAGCGATTTCTTCCTTTACCCTCGCGACCAGAATGGCTCTAAGGCCCATCCAGCCTCTTACCCAATGTGTGGCGGGGTTTAATATGCCGAAGCGTGAGGTGACAGCTCACCCAGTGGTACATCTGGTGCCGAAGTTAAAAGTTCTTGGGACCGAACGTGGGAATATGGCATTATATCCAAATAGATGAGATGAACCGAAATTATTTCGAATGTGGCAACAGGAGGTGTCAGTTAAAAGTTTTTGTTTGCAGAATTGCAATTCGTACCAGTTTTTCTGTATTCAGAGTCCGTAATCGAGGTGGGTGATTATTTTTCGGTGTTGATGAGATTCTTTCGCGCTTTATCTTTGTCATTTAAGAGTTATCACGGAAAAATTTCATGAATTTAAGATATTAATATTCGTCTTCTGGGTAGTAATGCCATGTGGACTTATATGTTGATGCCATCTTTAGGGCGTACCTGCAAGTTCGCTTGACGTTTCTACCCAGAAGATCAATATGAGATTCATGAATTTATTTTAGTATTACATATTCTGAAAAACATACATTTTTATTATGTTTACGTCGTTAGATATGTAAATGTATTTTTCACCCACAATGATTTATGTTATATGCAACGTGGTAAGGCATGGGTAACGCGACGAATTCACCATATTGCTCCAAACCACTGGCAAGCCACGGGGAATGGTTGCTAGTGTAATAACTAAATCTCCGGTAAAGAATATAGTAGAAGGAAAACAGAAAGAAAGGTAGGAAAGAAAGAGAAAATTAAGTTAAGAAACAGGGAGCGAGGTTGAACTGAAAATGAGACTAGAGAAGAAGGCCCCAGTACAGAAATACCCGCGGTCTATACTACCATATGTATGAAGACCCTCCCCGAGAAGAGTTGTTTCAGTGGACTGTTTACGAAGCAGCTCGAGGCATTCTACAGCTCTGAAGACATGGGCTTGTGAGCATTGCTGAATCTTTTACGTACCACAGTAAGTTGTGTGATAGATGTCAAAAATAGTCTTACATTTAATCTGTCTTTGCTGGCAAATTTAATAAGAGTTTCGGCGTATGTATGGTACTTGGTGTAATAAGAAACTAAACTTAAAATAAAAGTAGTTTGTTTAGTACTTCGAACATGTAGGTCTGCTTATTTTTATTAATTTTCCAAGCATCATCAACTTATGTAAATGTACACACCCATTTACTTTAGTGCAATAGACGGTAAGGGCTTTCGGACATTTATAATACTGATGGCTCCATCACCACAACGAATTCTTAGCAACACTTCCTCATGTCGCAAAGTGATTTTCTAATATATCCTGACCAAGCGTGATTATAACATGGACAGTTCTGACCAACATTGTCATCTAGAGAACAGCAAATTCTGGATAAATAAATATTCGCATGCTGGACAGGCATTTTCACGGCTTCGGGGTCTGACATACCCAGCGGAATTGTATGGCTGCTTTTCCGCTTGTAAAACGAGTAATTACTTGTGTATCGAGTAAATTTAGTTGAAATTTTATTTTACAATAGCCTAAAATAATACTGAAGAATACATCCTTACACGTGTGAAAATGTTTAGATTTATATACATGTAAAAATTTCTATTGACATTTTACAAGATTTCTCAATGAGACATTTCAAAAACACTCACCTGTCGGCCCGTCTGTCATTCTTATGATTAGTTTCTCTATAGTTTCAAAGAATCAATGACCATTGATGTTCAAGAGTTTCAGATGCCGAAATATATAAGTAGGAAAAATATTAGAGGTTTGCGATCTGAGTAATCAGTGGCTCATGTCATTGCGAAATGCAGTTCTGGTAAAATGCTGTCGGACGAAATATTTTGCGTAGCAAAGCTGCAGAATAAAATGCAGGAGAGTTTTAGATTTTAAAATTAGAAGTATACGGACCACGTCTTAAACTTACAGAGTATTGGTTGTGGCCTCACTTTAACGCAGCTGAGGAAAATATTTTAAAGTCTTTGAAAAAACGAAATTAAACCTAATTTCGTTGTTGAGAAATGAATAGCACTGGGCTGCTGGTTTCTTAAGCCAACAAAAATTTACAATAAACAAAACCTGAAGAAATACCATGCTGAAAGGGGGTGTGCCATTATCAGAGCCAGTTTATATATTCATTGCTTGTTTGTCACCCTTACAAGCCTGGAGAAGCGAGACTTATCACGAGTGGCGTTGCGGTTACAACGGATATAAGAGGGTTTTCTGCACAGCAAGTTACAAGTTACGTAAACTCTAAAGTGAGTCGACAAATAGTACGACAGTGTAACTGTAACATAACACAACAGTTTATAATAAATACTGATTTAATTCTACACCGTTAATTGCAAGAACCCTTTCATTTAGTTTGTCAAACGGATCCTGTTGCAGGGTCTGTTGGACACATAGTCATTACACTAACAATGTAGTAATTCAAATGAT
This sequence comes from Zootermopsis nevadensis, assembly GCF_977971745.1. Lineage (NCBI taxonomy): Eukaryota > Metazoa > Arthropoda > Insecta > Blattodea > Termopsidae > Zootermopsis > Zootermopsis nevadensis. Next base: position 10,027,801 of record NW_028259144.1, read on the forward strand.
AAATTATAATTTGGTGTCATTTCACGTTTAATTAATTAAAAAAATGTTAATTGGATACGAGTAAATTGCTTTGACTCTCCTCTCGTTGTCTTTCAAAGTCGAGTCAAATCTTAGAAGTGAGCAACGGACCCTGACTTAACCTACACGTGCGGTATGTGTGTTCGGACACATATTCTCTTTTCTCTTGTAATTCCGTTCATAAATAATCCATAATCGCTATAATGATAATCTCTTGGAGAGCGCCAGAAAGAGGTATGGAGAAATGGATGTATAGCTCCGTGCATCCGGTGCAATAGATGGATGTTTGTGGTCGGCTTCACGTCCTGCAGACGGTTGGTGGCTAGTTATTTTGCTGACATCTCTACGACTCATCGTCAATACGCTCACCACAATCGGCTTCCAATACAACTCCTGCTGTTGCTTGATAATCAGTACTTGATTAATTTAGTCCGTAGTCACTCACGAACTTTCATAATGACATTGATGGATTTTCTGGTTCATTATCTATTGATTTATGAAAGAATATGACATACAATGAATCCATCAGTATTACTGGGTTTCTGGACTATGTCTGTTGGTTGGTACAGGTATCGCCAAACTATATGTAGCATCAGGCCATATCTAGTTTTCTTAGCATGACTGCGAGCCGCACAAAAACATACCAAGTACGTTATTACCAGAAGATGAAAGAAATTATAGTCCTAAATGGAGGTAGCGATTACAATTGAACTGCAAATATGCTCCATTTTTAACCAAGCTAAGATTTGGATAACACGAAACAAACTATTTAAAATATCACAGGTAAATATTTATGGAAAATAACTAAAAAATATTGTTAATGAATATCACCGAATGCAAATTTCATTTTGAGCAACGATTTATTGAAGTCAGAAAGATTAATGTAAATTGTGTTTTGAAGTATCTAGACCTTAAATTTCAGGAATTTCAATCTTTGACTTCTCTGGCCACACGACGCAACAACCCAGAAGACAGAAATCTTCAAACATTCTTTCATAAACGTACAATCTGAATACAACTTCGAATCTTCAGGAATGTTCTCACGCGTAACAGAAGCTTCCTGCACAATGTCTGTAGCTTCCAAATGTTCTTACAAATAATGCTTGTTGGCCAATTAGTACCTGTTTCGAGTTTTCTATTTATTATTTCTGATCTGGTAAACATCGACCAGACTACACAGCGCAACAACCCAGAAGACAGAAATCTTCAGTTAATACATTCTTCTTGAAACTCTCTAATTACTAGCTTTCCCTTGTTACGTGACACAATTTCATATTGAACTTTAAGGGAAAATGGCGTACGAATAATGTTAGAAAACTTTTACTGAATCTAAATGTGATAATCAACAGCAAATTTATTGCACAAAATACCCTACACAAATTTCCGGCCACTGGATACGAAGTCAACAAAAACAATTTAACAGTTACATCTTCCGTGTCCACCGTATAGTTGTTTGTGTGTGTTACATGTTGTAAACACATTCAGAAGAGAGACATTTTATTTTAATTTCATTACGGTCTCATTTGTCACTTCCTCCTGAAATTGTTCTGAAATTTCTTCACACATATGTGAACGCCAATGCTAAAAATAAAGTTTTTTGTTTAGTCGAATGGAGCACAAGAATTGTTCAGAGTACATAAAATATCAATACAGTTTATGCAGAAACACCAACACACAACTGCATACACATACATTCATGAAAACATTCATACATACATACATACATAATTATATGCAAACGTACGTACACACATAAAACATACATACATACATATCATTCATTCATTCATTCATTGTTGCCCATACGCATGCATATATTTATACATTCATTCGTCCACATACACACACGAATATAGCTTCTTAATACGTCATGTCATGTCCCGTAAAGTACTGAGTTGGGCATATATATATATGTATATATAGGGTCCGCAGTTATCGCGCGGTCGCTGGGACAGTGGGTTCGAATCCCACTCAAGCCATGGATATTTGTCCACGTTTTTCTGTGTTGTGTTGTCCTGTGTACAGGCCTTGCGACGGGCTGATCCCTCGTCCAAGGAGTCCTACCGAATGTCTATAGATCAAGCCAACGAAAAGTTGGGACCCGCAGTGCTCAGGTACTTGAAGAACGTGTCGTCTCAGTATCCATTATATATACGGAGTGATTCAAAAAGGACTTTACAACTTTGAAAGTGTATAGAAATTTATTCAGAAGGCTTACAGAATCGGTTGAGGTGTCATTTTGTAGAAAAACAAATCAAGGTTTACCTCAAACAGTCATTTCGGTTCGATGTGATTGCCATTGGTGATACTGCAGACATCCCACCTGAAATCAATTTCTTGCCAAACACGATCAAGCATATCCGGTGTCACTTCTACAACTGCAGCTGTGATTCGAGCTTTTAGCTCAGTGAGATTGGCAGGTAAGGGTGTAACATACACACGATCTTTAATGAAACCACATAAGAAAAAATTGAGAGGTGTCAAATCTGGAGAACGAGGTAGCCATGCTGTCGACCCTGTTCGACCAATCCACCGACCTGGGAAACGGTTATTGAGGAAGTCCCGGACTTCTGTGAGGTAGTGAGGTGGTGCGCCGTCTTGCTGGAAGTGAATCCGTCCTTTTTGGTCATCTTCATCTGACTGTGGTATGAGAAAAGTTTCGAGCCATTTTCAAATGCACTGCCGCTTGCGCTCGCAGTGACGGAATTCGGTACTAAAGCACAACGTGATGATTTGGTTTGCTACAAAATGACACCTGAACGGATTCTGTAAGCTTTCTGAATAAATTTCTATACACTTTCAAAATTGTAAAGTCCTTTTTGAATCACCTGGTATATTACATTCCATGGATCCATAAGACAGTCACATGACAATAGGATGTGGAAAAAACCATAATAATAATACAATACATATTATAAAGTACAATTCATATTGTTATATAAATTTCACATAATACAAAGGATTCACCTAAAAAAATATTTATTCGATATCAAATAAAAACAGTGCACATTCATTTAAAGTATAAAGGGTATTTTACTTATTCATTATTTATGTGAATGACAAACGTGCAACAGTGTTTAATTCTTTCACTTAATTTTATATAAACATTGCACTTACCCCGAGATGGATCTGATTATCTGTAGTCAGAACGGAACGTTGGCACAGAGTGGTTTGCTGCTTTATTTTTTACCATGGTTATCCAGTTCTTTACACTAGACATGTCTATTTGGCGTGACAAGATATGCTCAGCCCATTTGTTGTTTGCAGGTATATTTTCTTCGTCCGAGTTCGGACACCGCTGTCGTCTGACAGACGCAATTTCAGCAGAACTCGGCGAGGCGTTGCTAGGCGATACCCGCGTTCAGCCTCGCTCTCACATTGCTTCTTTTTTCCCTTTTTCTCCCGCGACTCGACAGTTGTCGGCCATATTCACAGTCCACATGCAACTGACACTCCTTACGCAAGGCTAACTCGAGCGTTGTAGAGACTTTAAAAATCGCATCTATGGCAACGTCTTTCATGTTTACTACGAAATAACGCACTGCATGGAACATTCGTGATTACACATTATTCTCAGTTAAGTTGAAGTTAGGTGTCTTTTGTCATACTTATGGCGTAGCAGTTTATATAATGATCCGGTAGAGGAGCTACCTTTTTCTTCCGATTTGTTGACGGTAACATTTAGAGATTGAAATGTTTCTTATTAAATAAATAAATAAATACATAAATATACAACAGGAAAGCTCCAAACCTGAACCTGAACTACGTCTGAACATTCCCGGCACAAATTAAACCCATTTAGTAATCTCCTACTAGTGACGTCAAAAAAGTTCCCAAGTAATGTTTCACAGCCCTATGATGTTGAACAACTTATTAATTTTTGCCTGAGCTTCTAATCTGTGGAAATTGTGGAGAATGTTATAGATGTCTGCACTAGTATTCCTGGACATTCTCCATCGTCCAAGATTAAATAAAATAAATAAAAACCACGACGTTTCGGAGATAGAATCCTTTCTCCGAAACGTCGTTGTTTTATTGATTTCATTTAATCTTGGACTATGGATAATGTCCAGAAAATAATTTGCTTCAACAACTCATCATCGTCACAAACTTTCAGACTTGAACTAGTGATTCCGTTATTGTAATGTAATACTCAAAATCGAGGAACAAACCCGGCCAATGAACGGGGTTTAACCCCGGAATTCTTATGAAGTCTCTTGAGTCACATATCCATATTAATGCGATTGAGTGAGTTATGAGAGCGGGTATTAACATGCCGAATAAACATGTTCACATCGGGAAAAGAAACATAACTCTGAAACGGTGAGCGCAATAATTTTGCAGTTCACAAAAAAAGATGAAGAGAGGAAATGTGACTAAAATCTGGAATCTCAGCAGATCCCAGCAATAATAGTACTTCCTTACGTGTTTGAAAGAGGATTCCCCAAGCTTAGACTTTCACAGCGGCTACAAGATTCGGTGGTCCAATAGAGTAGACGCCATGCAGTGTAATGTTTGGTTATTTTCTCATGAACGAGGCGAGCTGATACCACCCTACCTCTTTCAGTCTCTACGCATTTCTGGTCCAAGAGTCGTGCTCGAACAAGAAGTTACATAGACGATAGGTGATGGCACGGTTTGTAATTGATAACCTTAGAACATTCAGACCAATGACGAATAGGTTCGGGTCCGCATTACTAATTACTCAACCGCGTCGCTGTTTCCACACGATGTTGGTCAATGAAATACATTAGTGTCTGGCTAATTTAGAATCAATATTTACGACCAATGAAAGCATTGTGATGTTTACAACAATTTTAAAATAGCCCATCGAGCGTGTATTGAAGGTTGACAAAAATATAATGCTTCATAGAACTCTGGGTCGTTTTGTGGGAGGAAGTTCTGACTATTTGTCAGTCTAATGTTGATGTTACTTTAATACACACTTCAAAATGATATACAATAATGTCTTTCATATACTTATATCTAAACAGCGTGCGTAAAATTTACACAGCAACGATAGTAAAACATGAGTCGAGTAAGAACACTACAAATGTAAGTTATTTATACGTGTATACCATTTTTGTGTTGACGTGAACAAGTTGAAGAAAATCTCGAAGACTCTCGAAGTTGTAAAATTTTAAAATTATATTATGTATCTCATATACTATATATATATTACAGTAACTAACTAACTCCCTGGTATTAGAACCCCCGCCAACGGCATATATATTACACTATATATTATAATTATTGGTATCTTCAAATATTTTAATATACAGGCACACCTCGGAGATATCGCGGATTCGGTTCCAGACTACCGCAATAAAGCTAGTCTCACAAATTTTTTTGTTTCCCAGTGCGTATAAGAGTTATATTTACACTACACTGTAGTCTATTAAGTGTGCAATGGCATTATGTCTAAAAACATTGCGAGAATTACCAAAATGTGACACAGAGACACGAAGTGAGCACATGCTGTTGGAAAAATGGCGCCGATAGACTTGCTCGACGCAGGGTTGCCACAAACCTTCAATTTGCAAAATCTAAATATCTGCGAAGCGCAATAAAACGAGGCATGCCTCTGTGTGTGTGTGTGTGTGTGTGTGTGTGTATATATATATATATATATATACATATATATATATATATATATATAGTGTGACAATTAAGTTACAATAATTCCCCCTAATGACTAATGGTTGCTGTAACCATTTTAATAATCTCTTTGCGGACAAATACACTTAGTGTGTTTCTCCACTGCTTAAATATTTCTGAAACTCCTCTTTTGGATGATCAATGCATGTCACTGAATGTCCGTAATGTCGGAAAATCTGTGACCCTTCAAAGCTGTCTTCAGTTTCGAGATAACCAATAGTGGCACGAGACCAAATCTGTCGAATGCGGTGGATGGTCAAATTTCTTGTCGAATTTCCGGCCAAAACCTTCTGGACAGCGAGCGCATCATGAGCATGGCATAGTCATGATGTAAGACCCAAACATGAGGCCAAAGTTCGTGTCTTCTCCAACGAGTAGCTTCGCGTAACCGTGCTGGTTCACTATTCAACTTTGTTTAGCAAGTGAACACTTGTTGTGATCTGACTCTTTGATGGAGGAAATTCTTTGAAAAATCGATTGTGTACTCTACTGGTTAAAGAATAGCTGTTCCCTTTATGGTACCCGAAGATTTATCAGCGTGTTCGCAAATCCCGCCACCGGACTCTTTCTTGTTCTTGTGATCAAAAAAAAAAATCAATTTCTTTCGCCGTCGTTTTTCCAACTCTTGTTAAACCTTTTACGACACCCAAAGACACTCAATATTTTCATAGCATCAGAACCATTAGCTTCTGTTACCATCTTCAGGGTTTCACTCGCGCGTTTGCTAAACTTTGCACAGAGCTTGTTGTTAAAACTTCACTCCAACAAACTGTCACTCACTTCTCCGCCGGGACGAAAACACGCGCTTGTGTAACTCTGCCACAGCTTTGCTCCTGTTGTCTTATTTGCTTTACCAACAAACAAGACGCAACCACAGGCACTTCGAAACACTTTGCTGCTTAGTTATTGCTCGCTCGCTACTCGATGCGACATACGCGGGCATTCCGGGAACTTAATTTTTACACATAGTACGCTGCGAAAGAAATTTGTAACAACTTTACTAGTGCTTGCTTCGATAATTTCTCAGACCTTGTCTCCGGACAAGATTAATTGGAAAAATAATTAAGTATGAGGTCTTTGGGATTTTGTAAAATCATCACTGTCATCAATTAAATTGATTTCTTATGTTCAAGCGAAGAGCTTGTCGCTTGATTCTCTATCTTACGTTGTCTTTCCACCGTTCTCCTAGCCATCACGAAATTGCATGCTTCAAGAGAGAGAGACAGAGACAGAGAGGTTGCTTCTGCAGTTACTGACATCTGTCTTGGATAAAGCACCGTTTTGTCGTGAAACTGGAATGCTGGTGGTAGCACAAATGGTGGTGACGTACGCCCCTAAGCCGGACACGTAGTGTCTACGAAAAGATGTGATCAGATGGCAGTAGTGTAGCAAAGTACTCTCCAAGTCTGGAGACCAAAAGGTGGCAACTCCACCAAGATTCCCCTGCGTGGCATTCGTAATACTATCAGGACAGACTTTGTTACTCGGTTCCCCAAAGGAAGAACCAAGGGATAAAATTAAATGATTCTAGTTGTAGGGAAAAAACGACCACTTTTAACACTTGGTAGTTATTCAATAAATAATCTATATTTAAAAGTTCCATTGTCATTTAATTACTTACTAAAATAAAATTGACTTAGATCCTTATGTAAACATTGTTGTTAGTGCAATGACAGACTTGATTATTCTTAACATTTATTCTACCAATGTAATGTAGTGTAAAGTTCTTGTACAGAATAACAAATGGTTATTTATTATATCTTAATGAATACGGGTACTCTGAAATAAAATCATTTAAACTTTACCTGGTAATTTACTTAAGATCTTAGACATTTAGGGGCCGTTTGGATAAAGGTAACTATCGTACAAAGTATAACTTATTATGGCAGTCTTTTCTTAAAGATACCCTCAGACACTATCGTAACGCTTCGAAGAACTTCGTTCCTTCTAAAAACACTTTAACAAACTGAGTGACAGAGATGGTGTGGAGATTGCTTCTTTGGTTCAATAAATTGTTAGGAAGAGGTTGCTTTGATCATTCCCCATTGCTTGCAGTACCTTCATCCAGTTTTATAAAGACGGTTTTGAAACCACAAGGGAAGTTGGATAGATTTACAAGGCTGTCTTCTTAGACATATGACATGAACTATGGCTGTCGAAGTTACAAGCAAGTTTGTAAGGGCCTGGGAATTGTTTCTAGGAAGTGCTGTAGTCTGTGCCTTCTCAGTCTGATATGTACCTCATGAGCAGGATTCGAAAGTTGCAGAACTGTGTGAAGGAGCTGACATTATGTGGTGAAGAAACATGTTAGGATGTTTTAGAGCGGGTCTTATTGAATTTCAAAATTGTTGGCTTATTTGATAACAGTTTTATTTAGGGGCTCATGCTTCTGAAAATTACATTCCAGAAAGATGTATTTTGTTTAAATTAGTATGCCAGTGAGAGATTTGAGGTTCTCGCGGCTGAGAAAAAGATTAGCCCTACTTCTGGGTTTTTGGCGACGTGGAGACTCGTTCATAGATGCAGGCGTTTCGAAGAATATCAGATACTGCATTTTAGCCAGTTTCCTTGGGAATCTCACAAAACGAAAGAAACTGATTTGCAAACGGATACGTAACTGTTAATAACCTTACGAAATTGCCGAATATTGAGATTTCAGGTTTTCACGGCTCCGAGTATGAAAATATTTGTTTACTCCGTTTGTTGCGCCGTGTAGTCTCGTAGAAGGTTACCGACGTTTCAGAGATGCTTTCTCTATATCATTACAGCGATCCTGATGATGGAGGCAGCAAGCGCTTTTGAGACGTTAATAACCATCTATCAGACTACACGGCAGAACAACCCGTTATCCGGTTACAGAATATTCTCTAGGATTGTTGAAAGTAGTTAATTTGGATTTTAATAATATCACTGTTCAACAGCCAAAATATATCGGAGATGAAACTAACCAATTTTTACTAATTTTGAGCTGCTAAACACGAAAATGATATTCATTTTGCATGATTGGTTCGCATTTCGAAGATATTCATACCGAGCTGTTTCGCTCTATTTTCGTAATTTTCAGAATTGTAATGGACTACTTACTTCAGAAACAACCTGTACATGGGTGGAGAAGGTTTTATTTCTTTCTGCAGGTCTAGTCAACATCCCTAAGGGTTGATTAATAAATTGGTTCCGTTCTGTTTGGCAAACAATTTTTTGTGGAGTGCGGATTTTGTGTTTCACTTCGTCTTAGAATACTTATGTAGTAAACAGCAAAAACGTCATTGTGAGTACTTAAATGAGAAATTTTTAACACTAAAATATACAAAATTTCGCGTAGATGTGTCAATAATCCTAACAACGTTTGTTATATCTGTGGAGAAGTGACTTTTAAATCACAAAAACGAAACTTGGCCGCCATCGATAAGAAAGCGAACCACCTTTATTTTGGTTGCAAAGTGGGTGGCATGGGCACCCCATATTTGCTATCTGAAGTGTTCTACAAATCTACGTGAGTGGCTGAAAGGAAAAATGCAGTCTATGCCCTTCGTTGTGCCCATGGTGTGGCGGGAACCGCATAATCATGTAAACGACTACTCCTTCTGTATGATTCCTCCTGTCATCTGCATAAACAATAAGAAAAAACATGCTTTGATCTATCCAAACATCTCCTCAGCCATTCGTCCTATACCCCACAACCATGAACTACCTGTACCTGCCCCTCCTATCTCCTACACACCTGAAGAATACTCACCATCACCGCCATCAGATGACGTCATTCCTAGATCATCGGCATCTCAAGATAAAGAGTTTGTGCCAGAACCTTTACCTTCTACATCTCACAGAGTAACTCAAAGTAAACTGAATGATCTAGTGAGAGATTTAGACTCGCCTAAGTATAAGGCAGAGTTGCTAGGATCGCAACTTAGGCAATGGAATGTACTTGAAGAAAATGTTAAAATATCCTGTTATCGCGTTCGTCAGATTCCTTTACAAAAAATTACAGGGAATTAGTAGACAAATTGTTGGAAGCACACAGTAAAATGGGGTGCAATGTCTCTTAAAATGCATTTCCTCCACTCTAACTTGAACTCTTTCCCTGATAATCTTGGTTCGGTTAGTGATGAACATGGCGAATGATTTCACCAAGATAGTTCTACTCTTGAAAGGCGTTATCCGGGGAAATGGAGCGAATCAATGATAGCTGATTACTGCTGGTCGGTGGTAAGAGATGCCCCTGAGGTAAAATACAAAAGAAAGGCCAAAAGACAACGTCTATAAGGTAGGCGAAATTTTTTAAACATTTGCATATCATATGGACGAATTTATTGGTGATGTTTTACAAAGTATCTTTAAAACGCGAACTAACTAAGCTTTTTTATTGTCATTTTCGAATTTAGCGGACGAAAATACATAGTAATTGACTAGTTTCATTTCCGATATATACAACTCATTAATATTTGTTGTCTAGTGTATTTTGAACAATGTTTGCCGTCATTTATACTATATTGAAAATGAATTACATTACTTAGGTATCATTTTGCTTAGAAATTGTTTGAACCGGTTGATTGTTATTTGTAATGTTAGTGATGACGGCTGAGATCAAATCAGGAACATTCTGAATACTAAGCATTTGTGAGGTATGTAAAATAAACTTGGAGAGTTTATTTTTCTATAGGCATGTCCTATGTTGCCATCCACTGCACCATTTAAGTCTAGCGATATTTTGTAATGTGTCAGGGAATTATGAATAACCCTGTATATGTATCAGATACGCCTCAGTAACAGGGCAATATCCACCATAATGCCACTTACATTATAGCGATATTCGCGGCAAACTGCTGTCAATTTAACGCACGAGAATTTGCTTGATTGCAATTCAGTATGTGGGTTACCTTTTCGAACAGTGACGTCATGAGCGGGTCTACGAGACGAAGATTAATGTCATGTAACAGGAGGCTGATTTCTGAACAGCTGCGGGATAGTATGTGATTAATATCACAAGTGAGTGGGCAAAGAAGTTGGGTTCACAGGTGCAATTATCGTAATATGAAGTAACTGATTAATTGCTTCTAAACTGTCTACGCCTTCTGTGTTTATGCAGACAAAGAACTTGATCATGTATTCTGCTATTAGATTTATGGGATACCGGCGCTACTCTTTTCCCATATCCATTTTAAAATAAATTGGACTGAAATAAGAAAATATCTTATTATTATGACAGTTATATGAATACATATTTCCCTTGATAAAAACGAAGTCACAGTAAGTGTCGGATTTTTTCTAAAAATGAACAGTAGACCTTGTGAAATATTAAAGAATATACGAACCTCTGCAGAATCACTTTCTACTTTAACATCTTTGCTGTTATATGAATATTAGAGTACTGTAAGCATAAATACTGAATTAATATTAATTACTATCTGTTTTTTTACAATCAGACTTGGTTGAACATTATTTGCTGTCCTGGGACTTGGGCCTCGTGATAACATTTGTATGTGTGTGTGTTGTAATATACATTGTCATGGCGTGGTGATATTTGCTATTAAGAGATTTTGTGCTTTTATGGATAATAATGTAACAGTTTTCATGGTAATTCTTTTAAAGGAAACGTGCCATTTTATGTCATGCGTTTTATAGCTCTTTGAACGAAGTGTGTTAGGAGAACGTTTTGTTTCAGATTTTTTTCGGTCAGGTTAAGTTTGGTTAGGTTGGGTTATTCTAGGTTTTGTTAGGTTAGGTTAGGTTAGGCTAAGTTATTTATTTTTTTGCACTCTAATTTTCACCAACTCTGATCACTGTCTATTTACTTGAGCATGTATGAACCGATGTAGGAAGTAAATAGGCAATGAACAGATTGTGGAAAGTGACGTGCAAGAAATCCCGGAATTCATCATAACACACCAGGATGCTACATTACGGATTCGGTTAAGTTACGTAACGTGACGTTTGGATAAGTTATTTTAGGTGTTGGTATGTTCTTATATGTGGTTAGTTTTCGTTGTTTTAGTTTCGGCTAAGAAATATTAGGTTGCTATAAATCTTGATATTTGCAGTTTTAATCTTGGAATTTCGAATGGGGGCTTGGTAATTTGTTTTTATTTCGAAATCAGAAATATTTTGGATTTTTTTAATCTTTAAGAATTCAAAATCTTGTGTGTCTGATAATTTTGAAATGATAGTTTCCACAAGTGGTGTGTATTTTTATTTATGCATTTTGAAATTTTCAAAAGATTTGAAAGTTTTAAAGTTGTAGGTATTTTCGGATTTTAATAATTTATAAGATAGTAAAATTATAAAATTTAGGAAATTTTTTTAATTAAATTTTAAATGTTTAAATCTTTAACATTTTTAAAATTACAAAATAACAAAAAATTTTAAATGATAACAATTTTAAGTTTCGAAGCTTTTGAAATATTGTATTTTTATAGATTTTTAAGTCTTGAAATTATGGAGGTAATGATACTTTCTAAATTTTGAAATTCAGGAAATTTGCAGCTTGGAATTGTAATGAAAAATGTAGCAGCCTCTTTAGGTTGATAACAAAAAGATCCTGTCTATATGGATCCCACCCTGGACTTTAGTTTCAGTGCACTTTGAAAGTCACAGGAAACCAATAAAAAGTATCGTAAGAAAATCCATTCTGTGTCTTTGTCTCTGCTCAGTTATACACCTGTCACGTGGAAACAAATGGTCGTAATATATCATGTATGAATACATCTTGAGACTGTACAGTATTCAGAGCCTCTGCAGTCAAAAATATAGAAGAACTATGCTTTAGCGATATTGAAATTGCAGTGGCTGTACTGAACTCTGTCTTCGAGATATAATAAACTTTCAGAATTGCAAGCAAGCCTCTAGTTTATTTAAAAAAAGAACGCGTAATTTTTTTAAAATGCGGTCTCCAGCTGTTTTAATAATGATAAACAATAGTTAGTAGTAACACGATTTTAGGCTTTAAGTATGTAATCTTATGTCTTACAATTACGAGGAAATAAGAATGTCTAGTTTCTGACAGTAAAAGCGGAACTTAATAAATAGAAGTCATATTTTAAATATTTGGCTAACGGATATGAAACGTGGACGTCAATATCCAAATACCAACTCCATAGTAGGCGCACAGAGTCCGCCTGCAGAAGTTAGTAGTCCCTCAAATTGACCATCTACGACGGTATTAAATCCGAAGGTTAACCACCATATAAATCAGAACCCTCCACTGGACCCTGTCCTCAGCCAGATAAATCCGTTTTGCATCCTCTTATTCTCTTTGGGATCCACTTTAATATTATCTTACCATCCACGCCTACAGTTCACAGACCAGGAGAAAATCCCTGCTAGGAATTCGTTAAACGCGCATGCGCAAGATTTCGCGGTGAGTGACGACGCATCCTAAAAGCATTCGTCCCACAACCACTGAACGAACTACAGCCTTTCATGTGTTCTAATGGGTACAGCTTTATGATTACCTCACAGCGGCATAGTGATTTAATCTAGAATATTTTCACAACACCCACAGAACACAGTACAGACGCACTCACTACACGCTACTCTTAACTGCTTGATGTTTTCAGTCTGTGTGTAGTTGCGTAAAACATCTGACGTATCACACTTCCCACCAATAGCAGCCCTCTAGTCAACTTGATAGTAAACATTCCCCCTGCACCGCCCCAGAAACGACTTCCCCCTCGCAGGGCTTTTCTCATGGTCTGTGGACAGTAGGTATACCAAATGCTGTATTATTTTTAGTTTATCCGTCTAAAACTGCACGCACGATTTTTTAATAGTTTTCATGCTGTCTGCGTGTCTTTCCTATCTTATCCACCTTTATTCCATTGCCCGATCTGTGAGTGAAAAATCTGAAGCTCCTTATTATGCGGTTTTATTCAGCGCGTGTTTTTTATCTTAATATGACAGAACAACTTTCACGTTGCAGTGAAAACTTATAATCTTTAAGAAAATATTAAATAAATTCATTATCGTAGAGACCGAACAGGAGAAATATATAAGTATATTATACTTAATAGAAAATTACTTCTTCCTGCTTTTATGGTTTAGTCTTTTAGCCTAATGATCTTCGAAATGGATTCTAAAATTACGAATTCCTTTAGACGTCTGGAAGAGTTTATTGATAGAGATCAGCCCGTCTCGTGTCAGTATCCACAAAGAAAACTACTACACTCGAAAGAGAAGTGTACATTATATTAATGCCTACAGTGATTTAGAACCCGCAATTATAGTTGCTGGCTAATATATCATCACAGTCAAAAGCTGATCAGAACATTACAAATATTGTAGAAAAGGCCCCAAACCTCAATACGGGAACACTTTGTAGGCTCTCCAAATAACATTACGTGTGTACATAAAACATTATTATATTTTGCTGTTGTACGTATTTATTTGCATTCTCGAAAGTTATTTAAACAAAAGATTCGTTGTATAAAAGCATTATTAGCAAGTCTTGTATGCATTTATAAGTCGGGGTACCTCACTCTGCCTACATGATGTGGATCGGAACGACTTTACGACAGTTGTAATGTGCTCTGAATTATTTTAGACACGAGAATATCAGTCACAGTTTAAGGATATTTTAAAGCGTGTTACATTATACTATACAAACATACTGTTAAATTGCATAAGGCCATTTAAGAAGTGTGCTTTTATAATCCTGTGTTAAATTTTGTCATTTTGCATAAGCTGCGTCTCCTTTCAAATGGTTTGCTTTTCTTGTTACAATAAAAGCCCTGGGACAATGAAATCGTGGCTCCCGTTTATGCATTTGAAGAATACGATGTATAGGCCCATTGAAAACCATTGAGTAAATGTCTTGTGCGGGGGGAGGGGAGGGGAAGCATTGATGGATGGCTTCGGCTAAAAGCTTAGGCAGTGGAGGACAATGTGATCTGACGTAACAGCGTTAAATCTGCTCTGATGCTCTCTGCATGAGGCTCCTGTATAACGCGGTTCATTGGTTTGTTTCCGTCTCATTTAGCCCCTGAAGTCCAAGAGGCCTGGATAGTCGACAGACTGAGCAGTGTTGCACAGGCCCCAGTAATGCAAGTTTGTAATTTTCTCATTTACCCTTAATGGATTCCAGCTAATCTTAGACGTCAGAAGGATTCACATTTCTAATGTCATACTGACTACAAAAAATTTTCGGCTCAAAAGCAAGACATCGTGTTTCTCTGCACTGGTGTATCCCTGCCTCGTATTCGGGATGTCACAGTTAAAATCTCAGACTGAAGTTTCATGGTTTCAGGTCGTAACAGCTTCCTTCCACGTCTTTGCAGTTTACTGTTTATTAATTATTTTATCATTCGACGCTAACTTGTACAGCTAGTATGATTGGAGTCTGCTAACAAGATCATTAAATGAACAATAAATAAAAAGCATTCTCCACCGTTTGGATTTTACTACCAAAAGTTTACATGCACTTATAATTTCTCGTATTAAATTATATATCTGTCGCATAAGTTGAAGGTATGTAATAGCTCATGCAGTTAAAACATAAGTTCAGTTAAGTATTTCAGTGTTACAGATCTTTACGTATGGGTTCGTACTTATATGACATTATTAATAAGTCTGTTTACATATGAATTATGTACAGAACATCGCGGTCGATCGGTTAAAATAGTGGTTTTATTCGGTAGGTCCCTGGTTCATATCAGAGGTCGGAAATCTGTTGTCCACACTAAGATGTTTCGTTATTTTCCGCAGCTCTTCCATGAATATGTCGGTACAGTATCTTAAATTAGTCCACGACCTATTATATCCTTATTATTTTCAATCAATTATTTATTATTTAGAGCGTCATTAAATACAGCATAAAAATTAGAATTTTGTTCTACTCTTGTACTAATACGTACACAGATCTAAAATAAACTACTGCAAAGTTCAGAGCTGCAGTGTCCATTTTACTGTAGCATTGACCTCATGAATATGATGGCAGTTATCGGGGTCTCGCAGTGTTGGCACACCAGCCCCGTCCCGATTTTGTGACGTCAACTCCGCAAAACAACAGTGTGACTGGTAACAGCACTTTACAAATTGCTGTCATAAATCGCTTCGGTTATCACAAATGTTTGTATGAAAATTCCAATAGCGTGATATCGTTAAGTACATACGTGTGCCTAATTTTTTGGAAAGGACATTGTTATGAATCCTTGGTACATTGCTCAGACATTCTAAAAATTTGTTGGAAACATGGGGGCATACGCCTGGATGTACCAAGAGGTCCGTTCTTTAATTATTTTACGAAAGATTTTTCCGACTCAGTTATTTGTAGGGTAAATGATTCAGTTTAACACGAGGTCTTGGATTTGGCCTAATAATTTGTACGTGTATAATTGAAACGTACGATATATAATATTTCGTGAACCTAAAATCACAGGTCCGGTCTTAAAATAAATTTTCGTGTCTGAAGGTGTGGCGATTGGATTTTTCCGGCCCAGGACAGGGACCGGTGGAGGGCTTTGGTTAATTCGGGTTTCCTAAACCATCAAGTTAGTTTGTTTTATGAAGGTGTCCGGTTTGAGTTCTGTCCATGGTAAGTTTTTTTTATTGTCTTCAAGTTCCTACAGATGAATAGGATAAAATATCTCCACAATTACGACTTGAAACTTTGTGAAATGTTGATAGCATTTGTCACAACAGGCAAAGTGATTGTATACTCAAGATTCCTAATTTGTTCTCTGCAAATTCTATATCCCCCATTTGTGATGATTTTCATCAGTTGCACCCAGCAATAGAGTATATAGTATGCACCTAGGTAATTAACACTGTAAATATTCTAATCCACATTCACATATTTTGTTTTTGGTAAATGTAATGAACAGTTATTGGGAATGCTCCAGTGCATGATTGGATATATAAATTTTACTGAGTACCTGTTTTATTTTACATTCGGTCTCTTATTTGAGAAATATGATTCAGTTAAGTTACAGCTTCACGCTTTAGCTGACTGGTGAGAAGTGAAAGAATTTCGCTTAAAAACTTTTAATTGAAGTTGTCTACACAGATCTCACAGAAATCTGTTGATTTCTCTTGGCGACGAAATATGCGGTTGATGGGCAGACGAATGCATATGACCACGCTGTTATGTGTTTACTTTACTCACCGTCAGACATAACAAAAAGTGAGACAGTAGTACAAGGGACAGCTGAAATATTGAAATGTGATCTTGTGTAGCTTACGTCATTTCTCCTGAATGATATGAACGTAAAATTATTCCTGGGAACGTAAATACACTAAATATACGGCAATGTACATAACTAGAATTGTTCTATTTTTGGTAAACATGCATCGTGCAGATCTAAAATCACTACACTGAGTGCAGACACTAAACAAACTGACAGAGAATAACCTCACTCATTTGCTATTGACAAGCAATAGACATGTTTTATTTTTAAAAAAAAATATTTTAAACAAATAAACAGGATAGGGAATGTGAATTATGTTTTAAAAATACTAATAATTTCTGTTATATTTTATCGAAATTAAACGAACATTTAACACGGAGATACTAAATAGGAATACAGTTTATTGAAATAAACATTTTAAGATTATCAAGAGGAACATTAATTTGGATAGAATGAAGAATATTTGAGATGTTCTTGATATGGTACCTGTAAGAGACGATATGAAAGTGCACGGAGGTGGGTAAAACATATTGATAGAATTGTATAGGTTAATTAATAAAAATCTAAACTTAATAACTATACAGAGCAGAAAGTTGCTGGTGGCCTCTTAAGAAGGCCACTGAGGCTTAATTCCCAAAACCTTTGTTTCTGCGTTTTGAAACCAGAAGTATAACCTGTAATGAGTGTGTACAGGCCTGCTTTTCTTATATTTTGTAGGCTACGAAAGAGACGTTCTTAAATCCTAAAATTAAAGCACTGTAGTCGGCGAAATTTTGGCGTGTGGGTGACATCAAGGTTCGAGGAATTTGATAGCGACTCTCCTAGTAATGGAAAACATATTTGACTGTGGACTCTACTCGATCTGTAACTTAGACACGAGATAAATGTTTTTAGTATGGGGTGACCAAGACTTCAACCGTGACTGTTTCGAGCAGCTCGTAATGGTCGCTTACGTACCGGGATGTTTGCTCGTGGTTAAACAACATTCCACATCGTACCTAATTGCTGTTTAAGTCCTCTTCATGCGTATTTTGACTGAAGGCACTGTAATGAACTGTGCTGTAGTGATAAACAATGTTTTATTTTCTTTGTCTCTCTCTGTCTGAGGCCTCACACTTTGCGTCAGTGTTTTTGTCCGTGTTCGAATAGGATAATCTTCCAAAAACAACCACCAGTTGTAAATGCTACATTGGGGCAGCCAAAGTTCGATTATATTTTTTTTTGCTTTGATGTATTTCAAAAATACTGAATGTAAGTGATGTGAGTAACAGACTGGTGAGATTCCCGCCACATGACGGTACTGTACACGGGAACTATGCGTGATGTGTCCGAGGCTGGGATTCGGACCACACGCGAAATCCAATAAAAATATGAATGTTAGAGCAGTCGTTTTAGACCGTTGCTGCCGAGACCTCCACAGCACATCCGTTATGTCTCTGGCGGGTCGCAGCCTCATATTGAAGAGACCTGGTGAGTTCGAAGCTCAGGTTTCCGTCCTTACACATAGCTGTCGCCCTGATCACCTCACACCACGGCTACGCGCTACACGTGTCCACAGACTTGCATATGCTAGTTACCACCACTCACATGGTACCCTCGGGCATACACAGTCCTCTGAGACACTGTTTCCGTTTCCGCCTTGTTTCCTTTTGCCATCCTATATTTTTCCATCTGTTCTTTCTTCGTTTGTTTCTTCTGTTGTTTTATGTGTTTAAGTCTGTTTGTGGCTTGTTTCGGTCTGAGATTTCAGGTTCTCTCAGCGACACGTATAAAGATCACTGTCTTCGGGGATGTTACGTCGATAAATTTATTTATTTATTTAACTTTCTTTTTAGGCGTTCCTTCAATGTATAACACATTGGCGTACACGGTATTTTATACATGTAATCAGAAAGTCACATAACCCTTATTCACATATTTCTTCATGGTAGCAATTGAATGCAATTTGATTTGTTTAATAAACACACGTCATTTATGTTGTAAACTGCTCGCGCAAGGCATTTTTCAACGGTCAAAGTAGAAGGATGTCTTTCACAAATGCAAATGAGTGGTCATCGTCGAACGTTACCTGGCTTCTGTGACAGGAAGCTTGCATGACGGAAACCATTCCAGTCGACCTTTGGTGTCAAGTCAAACTTTCTACGCTCTCGAAGAAAGTCAATGAGAAAAGTTTCTGCTCAGAGTGGATTATCCTACGGAAGTGTGCATAAGGCTACAAAGATTTTAATACTTGATCCATATCCTGTGCGTGTCATTCGCGACCTCAAGGAATCTTATAAGGAAAAACGACTTTAGTGCCACAGATGGCATACACATTTCATTTCAAGGAGAAAAGATGTCTTTGGTAAAGTTTTCTGTAGTGATAAAGCGTGGTTCCATTTAAGTGAATACGTTAGTAGCCAGTACAGCAGAATATGGAGTGCCGAAAATCTGCGTACCGTAGATAAGAGACCGTCACATTCTTTAAAAGTGAAAAGTATGGTGTGCTGTTTCTTGATGGAGGATAATGGGTTCCATTTTCTTAAGTGGAACGATTACAGCTGAACGTCACCAGGAAATTATTATGAACTTCATTTCTCTTTTGGAAGTGGCAAACATGACAGCTGGTTTGAGCAATATAAGATTATGACGCGTACAACAAATTCAGATGTTTAGTGACATCCTTCGATCTCCGTATGTGTCGTTACCGGATTCCAATTTTGGCTGTTTTTGTAGGAAAACTTACATATGCAGAATAATTAAAACACAATTATTAAACCATATGTTTTAATCGTCACTGCAGAAGGCCATTACTGGGTTTCATCAGACATGAGTAGAAGAGTGAATGTGCGCATCGTGGAAATTTTGGACATTTGCATTACTTTCTATAACATATTAGTTTGTGATATAAATATAATTTATTTTTTATATGGAACATATTTCGGAAATAATTTGCGTGACCTTTCGATTACCCTACGAATTTTCAAGTATACAAATCACAATGGGCCAATCGGGTTGTCTGATATTTTTATTTACTTCGATTCCAAACCCAGTTGTGTGATATCGATATTCTTTTGTATTTCCTGATACTGTACAGATCCAATAATTGTTATGAAATGACCAGCTGTCTTTATTATACTTCTGTCAACAAGTACATAATTTGTATTGGGCAAACGAGCGTTGATTTCTGTCAGATCAACATTAGTGCCCCACGTCAATACGCATGTCTTGTCATAGCTATGTTGAATTGGCGTGGTATGTGCGTATAAATTATTAACATTGTCATATATTTGCCTACCTGTAAGTTAAAATGTCAAGTGAAATTAATAAAATTAAAATACATACCTGGATAACAAGAGCATAAGTTCTTAACATGACTTAACGTGAGAGAGACACGATAAGCTTCGTCTGCATCATTGAGCTGAACAAACTGTAGAATACGCCTAATTTTCTTTTACATACTTCCTCGGTAAGATATTTTGTGTATTGGAAGCCTACCAGGATTCTTAAATACATCACAGCATATATTTCTTGTGGTAGACTTTGATATTCTTATAAATACACAACCTTACATTACAATCCTTACTGTGTGACGTATCCCCTGCGGAAATGTTAAGAAATTTCACTCTGGAGGAAAAAATTGGTTAATGATTGTTGAAATTTACCTCGAATCGAGTAAACTCCCAGCATTTTCGATCAAATTTCGTACGAGGGTAAGTCGGAAACGCCTATGCGTCATTTTGGCACCACAGCTGTCAAGAGGAGGACACAGTTTGTCCACGCCCATATCCACCGTGTGATTGGGTAACTGGTAGTGATTCTGTCAACTTTGTCAACGTATCCCATATTCTGGTTATAGTCCTCAACAATCTGCCGCTTCAAAGCGTTTCCATGCTTGTCACAAATGTTTCTTTCTTTTGCTGGTAGATTTTGCATATTTACCTGTACATATACGTCACGTGTTTCCCTCCTGAGCGTAGCCTCCGTGTCATCTCTTGTCCTGGACCGAATATCTCCGAGTTTCAGTCGTTTGTTAGTAGCAGGTCAAGTGATATGTCCGTTTCCGTGGGTCGTACTGTTCTTCAGCAGTTGAGTATCTGTTTCGTCATTTTTTATTTTATTTAGTATTCTGTATGACGACAGGTCCGTTTCCTCGGCAGATGATCCAGAAGTGGTTTGCCATTGCCTTCTTCTGTGTGTGTGAATGGAGTAATTGTTGGGATGCCACGGAGAAACCGGGGAAGCCCCCGGAGGAAAACTTCGTGATGTCTAGACCACGGCCTTGCCCAACACAAGTTATAAATCCACAGAGGAAAAGCTGTATATATACGGCTTGAGGCCACATCCAATCTTTTTATCAAGCGCTTTAATGTATCGCGTGTTGTCACATTTGCGGTCTCTGACCTGTCATTATCTAGAGAAACCTCCTTGTCTTATGTGTAGCCAGTCTTATCTCATCATTTATAAAATATAGTTCTAAAACGATTATATTCCTTGATCATGTATTGTTTGAAATTTACTATACCTTTTAAAAACACAGTAACTTCTTCGAGGAGCCAGATGTTAAGAAGGAGCGTAGTATCTTGAATAGACGTCGTTCTAGGAGTGAAAAATACTACCATTTTCCATGGTCTGTTATGATTTGCGTGATTTTGTCGGTAGCAGTTCGATGTTTGGAAAGTATAGGAATCGAATTTTGTGAAAGGCTCCTTCAAGTTTCATTGTTATGGCGTGGAAAGTTACAAGAAGCTGTTCAATAGTCGACCGATTTTTGTTAGGTTCTTCCGTATGTCGTGTCCCGTTTTAATAATGTTTGCCAGAAACAGTTCAGTGACATCAGGCAGTGGAGAAGGTTCATCGTCAAATGTGTTCAAGTATTGATGGTAATATCTGTTGGTCTTCTCCACCAGCAGAGTGATAACTGATGAAAAATACAACATAAAAGCGCTCTATAGGGTCGAGTCCGTGTTCATATGGAGAGCCACGTTCTTTTACCAGGTGTGTCACCAGTGATCTGATGAGCACACTTCCTTGGTCCATCTATCAGTTGCCTCTACTTGGACATCGCTTTGTATGGTGTTGACTGGTAAGTCTCGTCAGATCTGTCGTCTGGTGTATGGTCATGGACTCCCCTGTTCGTCTGACTTGTCACTCTTCCCCGTTTGGCCACCCACTGGGGTGCTTGTCGGAGTGGAATTAGGGGTTGCTGTGTCAGGCCCTAGTCCTCCACATCTGTTTCGCCAGTCTTCGTCATAATCGTTTGAGTCAGCATCTAGAAAGGCACTGTTGGCCAATCGCTTTACCTGGAGGAGATGACCAGTTGGGCCAATCTTTCGGTGCAGCATACGCATTTCTGCCAAAGGGGATATTACTTCATGTGTGGAACTGGATGACATGCTATTTTTAGTTTCTTGTTTTGCAAAAATCGATGTTGTTGATAATGTGTTTTGTAATCTGAACCACGACAAGCAACACAGAGACATTATTTCATTTCGCTGTGAGGTCACACACCACAAACTAAACAAACAGCGAAGTATAGCTGAGTCCAACATTTTGTGACACAATTTGTTTATTCAGTAAAGTTCAAATAATAATAAATTAAAACATGTGAAAATTATATAAGTAACTGACAACAAAAACAAACTAATTGTGTGTATAAACAATTATTATTGCGAAAGTTAGCATGAAGATAAATGGGCTTCTTCTCTGCAACAGGAATTTTTGTTCAAGTTTCTAGCTTAAGAAATGCAATAAATACACCGTATTTTGCAGAATATACCATTTTTATATAATTAAATGTTAAATAATCAGTTGCGAGTTTAATTCACTCGCCTGACTTCCGCTGTTCGTGTTTTGATGTGACCCCGAGGTGATTTAACCACGCACATCTGCATCCCGTTGGCACCTAATAAAATCCCGTCACTTCGAATGTCTTGCCACACCCGCCAACAAACTTGAAAGTATCTCTCTACTTCAATAGCCCACTTGTTACTCCTGATTATTGTTATTTACCGCTGAAGAGACGGGGATAGTACTCAGAAGCTGATGAACTTTGGTGATTATTATTTTTATTTATTATTAACTACAAATGGGTTTTTACCCGGTGGCAGTGGTGCTACAATAAGACACAACAGAACAATGAGACAGAACAAAACTATGAGACACAACAATGCGATAGAACAAAACAATAAGGCACAACAAAACAATGAGATAGAACAAAACAAAAAGACACGACAAAACAATAAGATAGAACAAAACAATAAGACACGACAAAACAATGAGATAGATCAAAACAATAAGACACGACAAAACAATGAGATAGATCAAAACAATAAGACACGACAAAACAATGAGACACAACAAAACAATGAGATAGAAGAAAACAATAAGACACGACAAAACAATGAGATAGAACAAAACCATAAGACACGACAAAACAACGAGATAGAACAAAACCATAAGACACGACAAAACAATGAGGTAGAACAAAACAATAAGGCACAACAAAACAATAAGGCTCAACAAAACAATGAGACACGACAAAACAATGAGACACAACAAAACAATAAGACACGACAAAACAATGAGATAGAACAAAACAATGAGATAGAACAAAACAATAAGGCACAACAAAACAATGAGACACGACAAAACAATGAGACACAACAAAACAATGAGATAAAACAAAACAATAAGGCACAACAAAACAATAAGGTACGACAAAACAATGAGACACAACAAAACAACACACCACACTCAAAATAAAATAACTCATAAGATTACAAAACCATAAGGCACAGGTATTTAAACAAAACAGATAACCTAAAGTAGATAACTTAAAAATTAATACCAACTAGGCATAAGACAGTAACAGTAATGAATTACATACGTCATGAACATATGCACTCAATGTTTTATTTCCTTCCGCTGTGTCCTGATGATCAACACTGTAGTAGGCGTTTTGTGCCTGAAAATGTATTAAATGTTCAAACCGAGGAAAAATGTAGATTGTACTCAAACGTAACACTATTCTGTTGTTTACTGGAACACTTACTGAAGAGGAGCAGAGATAATTTGATCAGTAGAGTGACAAGGCTACGGACTAGACGGTTGGGGTTCAATTCCTGGCAAGGGCAGGGATGTTGGTCTTCCAAACAGGCTCTGGAGATCCCTCAGCTTTATATTAAGTGGATACTAGAAGCTCTTTACAAGTGATAATGATGCTAAAGCGTAGTGTTGATTAGTCAATTCCATCTGCTGAAGAGGTTAGGGGTGTGTGGAGCGAAACAGCCAATTCCATATTCTTCATATTGTGTTAATTAAGTGCCCGAGCAAGTGAACATCTTGGAGCAAAGTTATTCTTAAGTGGTTAATAGTACTTTAGCTAATGCTCCGTCTTTAATAGAACCAGGCAGATCATTTCTGGGGTCACAAGACCCCGCCAGCGGTCCACATTAATCCAGTCTATAAGCATATAGACAGATTTGCTTTCCTATAGTTCCCTTACTCGTTTCGCGTAGTTAGGCTGCACGCATATGTTGAAAGACTCTCGGGCTACAAGCAACCTGACGCGGCTTGTAACCCGAGAGTCTTTCATCTACTTCAGTGGCCGCGAATGCTTACACGCTTATGTTTTTATATTAGCTTCGGCGTTTAGAAAAAAAATAGCCTACACAAACATTCGAGTGTTTTGTTTTGTTAATTTGGACAACCCAACATGTTCCACTGAAAAGTATTACCTGTAGTGACACATTTTTCTCAGAAATCCTAACCACACGCAACGGTCCAAACAGAAGTGTCAAGTTTTTTCATCATATATTGCTTTACGTTAGCGTATCTGAAGGGATTGTTCAAATACAAAGAGCGATGTGATTGGTAGATTATCTCATTATCGAATCTGTCACTTCACAGAGGCCACACACGCGCGCGAACGTGTAACACCGAACGTTGAGTCGCTCTACTGGTGGTAGTTCCAGCTTCGCCGGAAGGTATCTTCTGGATCAGGGTTGCCCATCTTCGAAGCACTGGGGAACAGCATTGTACTGCACCTTACGTAATGAAATTTATACTGCGAAATGTATTGTAAAACATCTAGGTCATCATGCCACAAGGGCTTATGAATGTATTTACATAATCAGAGATAATTACATAAAATAGTGGGATGTATTTTATGTCAGAAGGGCGAAATTCCTATGCTGCTTCATACAGAAATACAGACACCTTTTGGCTTGAACGCTAATACTGCACTTGTATCAAATTCATTAAACTAAAGAATTTAGTTCCCTGTGTTACAATGTTGTTGATACGCCCCTCTGGTGTGATATCTTTGATATTAGGCTATGTTTTATAGAATTTTAATAGAAATGTGTGCCCTGCAATGTGAAATAGAAGCACACAATTATGAACTGAAACCACAAAGTTAAAATATTATTTTAATTTAATATATATTATTGTAATGTTGACGTATATGCCAAAAGTATAAGAACTTAATGAATTTCCTTTTCAGAAATATAGAAAATACCCACTCTGTATTTTTCTTAATGTAAGCAGTGCGGGCGAACGTTCTCATCTGTTAGTGAAGAAAGATGTCAAGATTTTATATACTTCATGGCTGAAAGTACTCTTATTCATAGCCCTGATGACGGAGGAAGTATGACCTCTGAAACGGTGGTTAACATCGACCAGACTACAAGGTGCAACAACCCAGAAGACAGAAATCTTCATACTAAGAATCGCCCTGATGACGGAGGCAGTATGACCTCTGAAACGTCGGTTAACATCGACCAGACTACACAGCGCAACAACCCAGAAGACAGAAATCTTCATCGCCCTGATGACGGAGGCAGTATGACCTCTGAAACGTCGGTTAACATCGACCAGACTACACGGTGCAACAACCCAGAAGACAGGAATCTTCATACTCTCACATAAATAGTTATAACCAAAACTGGAATAAATCTTTAAGCCAGAGTCAGCTGTATCGATATGGCACACGAAAGAGTGAAGGTAATTCCACACTTTTAAGTTTATTGTCTTTTAATGCATAAATGTCACTGATTTGGCTGCTTATTTAGCACTTTTATTTAAAGCGTTTCGGCAAGATTCGGTCCGCTTTCCGCGTATTAGACAACCCTTTTGTGGAACTTAAATCTTTAGTAGTGAACCACAAATCGTAACATTCATCAACAAAATCAGTGTGCAACAAACCTCAGAATTCAACAAACAATAGTTTTTCTATGTTTTAAGCTTGATGCAGACTGCAGAATCATGATACCGCGAAATGGACCATATAATTTGTGGTAAATTTGGTGTGAGATGAAACCGTGAAAACAAGTAAGTCTTGAATACATCTAACATAAGAACTTCATGCACAGTTTATCTTTTGTTCCCATCTCAAGTACGAACACTGCAGTGAATTCTAAAAGTACACAACTTTAAAATGAATCTTTTGGTTTTCTGTAATTGTAACTATGACAAGTAAATCAAAAACATTTTGTTAGTATAAGCAAGAGCATCTGGTACATTTGAAGTCCAGGCGTAGGTGGGAGGACAATGTTAAGTGATGAGTGTTACGGACACAACATGGGCGTACGAACTGGATTTAACTGGCTAGAGGTAGCGAACAGCTCCTGACTCTTATGAAGACGGTAATGGTCCTTGTTCCCTACGAGGACTGGAAATTTATGACGAGTAACCTTCAGTTCCTCATGGAGGGCTCGTCCATGGATATGGCGAGCCTTTTGTTCAGAAAGAGGAAACAAGAAAATTATGGTTTCCGTGCTTGAAGCCGGATACTTAGACATATCGCAGAAAAATAGATGTTTTCTGTTAGCAATTTACAGCTTTCGTAATTGAAGAAAAGTATTGACTTGTAATTTTCATAAGCTGCTCTTCGATAACACCTTTCTCTTCTGTTTTTACCGACTATATATTTCCCCTTCATTTATGGCGGTCAGTATTCGGGCTATAATATATTTATGAACTGAAATATCGAACACTGTGCTGAGCACAGATCAATGTATCTGTCAGCGTTGTTGGTGTGTGAACCATACTAGCAAGTTCGAGTGCGATTATGCATAATGAACCGACAGCTTTCCAAAGTGGACTGAGTTTGACAGATTCCGCCGATCTAATTATTATTCCAGACGTGGTTATTTTATACGACCAATATTAGTGATAATAATTAAACATCTCCAGAATTATTACACATAGAATAAGGAACTTAAGACAGTGTTTGCAGCCGCTTTGTCAGCTCGTTTTATTCATACTCAAGTAATTCCGGATTAAAGTCCTGCAATCGCCCTTCCGCAGACTGCTTTCTTCTCACTCTGGTTGCCACGGGATCAAACCCAGTAGCGTGCCAGGTTTGCTCGCGGTTACAGCTTGATATAACTTCGGATAATGCGGAAGGATATAAGGAATAATAATTGATGTAGGATTCTGTCGGAAAGCAAAGTTCTCCGACTCTCAGGGATTATACGGGGACTGTGATAGTTGGAGCGGCCGTGCGCCAAGGACGTGAAATCTGTGGGGATGATCAACTGCAGACCACACCGAAGTCACCTTGGAAATGTTTCACCTTTTATTTCCCTTCGAGACACTGTCGTACAATAAGTTATTCTGATTGTAGGGCAGCGCGATGATTCGGCTGTTGTATTTATAATTGTTAGAATCAAGCAGAAACTGTCCGCTTGCCTTGGAGAACCGAACTTTTTGAGAGCGAGTACCAACGCAATCTCGCTTTTTATATTCCCGCAACGTAACTGTTCTTGAATTTTGAATTAAATATGACAATCCGATTCGTCCCCCAAAAAGTCACTTATGACGTCGGAAACGTGCCGAACAGCCACATTCGAATTCCATTGGTCCGAGTCGTAGTGGAGCAGCGGTTATCTGGCAACCGTCACTCTACACCTACAAGGGCGCTCAGACCAACGGTCACTAGACAGAATGTCGGGGTAAGAGACTTTCAGACGCCACAATGCCAAAATTAACAAAATCACTCAAATTTTGATGAAGTGAGGTGTACCAAGTATCATCTAATCACAACTCCTTCGTTGTATAAACCAGATTAATATGCCAAAGCCTGGTTTACCCCTCATCTCAAGTTTCAGTCCGTTCGGGAATTGAACCACGGATCTGGACTGGCACAGTCCCGGTCCGGATAATAGGTGTTCTGACCGACATCTTTCATCGATTTTATAGACAAATACCAAGACAGTAACTTTAATTAGGTAACTATTCTTTATGTGTCCTTTCAAATTCATCATTCATCAATGGTATCATTCCATGTTATAATCTACGCTACTGACAGTTTCGGTAAAGCATGTGGTATAAACCCATTTGCAGTCAATAATAAATAATAATAATAATAATAATAATACAAAAGTGGGTATTCCGAACGCAAAATATCTGTGAGCTAGAGATAAGCTACAGTAAATGGATAAGCGAAAATGGGATGGGCATAACGCCGTATGCTGTCGTGTTAATTTCTTTTCCTCGATCTTTTACCTCTGCTGGCTGGTCACTTACGATCGACGAAACTCCTAGATGTCTTGGGACAGCTGTAATCGTATGAATCGCCCAAAGTTCGCAGAGCCTGTTCAGTCTGATTTTGCGGGAACGAAAATAATATCAAAATGGCATGACAAGCTTATGCTATAATTACATTGAATGTCATTTATCTGTGTTATATGAGAGACTATATTCTGTATCTAGACTGAAATGTTTGTACGATTTAGTTAATAAGCGTTGCTAAGTTCAGGTAGAATTGTGTAAATAAGAACAGAGTATAAGTTTAACTTCTTATCTAAGTATTTTTGTGCTCTAATGTTGATTATATGATTCAGTGGCATAGTGGGCAAGAATATGCTTGAAGATTTCTGTCTTCTGGGTTATTGCGCTGTGTAGTCTGGTCGATGTTAACCAACGTTATCGCCCTGATGACGGAGGCAGTATGACCTCTGAAACGTTGGTTAACATCGACCAGACTACACAGCGCAATAACCCAGAAGACAGAAATCTTCATATTCACCGCTGTGAGAACCTCAAGTCTTACAAGAATATGCTTATTGATTACACAGTAAGTTTCATGTAATCATTGTAAAATATAAAAACATACATGAAAAGAAAGCTTATGTTTAGAAATAATCTTGAGGAATCGAGTTGAATTTCAAAAGGACGAAGCAAACGTTAAATTGCGAAATCACTGGTTAATGGAACTGTGTTCCATCCTATGTAACATATCGAAATTCAGAGCAACATAAAAATGTGGAAGGAACTGCAAATATTGATTCTTCACGAAGTGTTGGTTCAACTCGTCTGAGCCTAAACAAAATTGCATATGGAAAGCGAAAGTAAATGCTAGTACCTACTTTTGGACTGCGTGTTGCATATCCTTCTCCAACAAGGCGTATAAAAGTACACATTTTGTACTTTCATTAACACTGTTATTTGACTTTTTATGTTAATTTCATAACCTGTAAAAATATTACAGTTATTGCAGGCGTATATGACTCCGGTTTATTAATTAAAAAGTATGTTTCCAACCAGAAACATGTTAGGTGCGTCCTGTTAGCCACCTTCCCCGTACGGCAAGAGGGAAGTTGCCCAGTATGTGAATAAACCCCCAGTAGATTTAGGTTGGTTCTTCGTGCTAAGTTTGATCTCTCGACGGTGATGAGACTTGCCATTCTGCTGTAGTCACCAGCATGAGGGACATTTAGCCCCTTGCCCCTGAAGTCATTTTTCACGACCTTCTACTTCAGTGGTATTGCTTGCATAAATTATCATTGTTGGTTCTGTCTAATCTATGCTGTCTAGTAGAGCGTCAGTACCACTGGCACGAATATTGTTTGCTTTTATAACATATAATGCAAGTATCACTTGTTACGTTACAATAATTCACTAGTTATCACCATATTCTAATTTTATTATTCTATAAAAGTTTACCAATCTATACGTTGTAAATCGTCAGCTTTGCTTGAAAACATCATATGGTCCATCCTCATTATTCAGATATTTATGAATTTTGGTACCAAGAACGAAACTTTAAGAGTCTGTGTTTAAATTATATGGAAGTCTACTGCCATCGGCAATGGTACCACTAACAGCGTTTGTAAATCTTTGAATTCACGCGTTGGAAATTAGTTATAAAATACTAAATATTTCCTGAAGATCCACCTTGGCTTTAAAAGTAACCCAATTAATTGTTTCGTAGACCTGTTCTTATGCTACCTCAGATGACATTGTAGAGGTTCGAACTGAGTATTTCCCGAATTCAAAACAAGAGTAATAGCTGCTGTTATACCGTCATGTCTAGTCGTACTACACGGTCCTAGGATTATATACCTTTTGTCGCCAGGAATGTAACAGAAACGAAATAAATATACCTTTGACGGGCGAGTCATATGTTTAACGCAGTTTAAAAAAAGAAGAAAACTTTTTCTACTGATACGTAGATTCTGAGAATTATTGCAGTCATATATTCCACTTATTCTGTCCGCACCACGTGTGAAATTTATGGTGGCTGAATGCAATAGATCACACCCGCTCTCTGAAATATATTGTATAATTAGTTGAATTGAAAATTGATATAGATAGGGTCAATTACGTTTAACATTTTTCTCGCATAGACATTACACTTACCTAGAAAAAGGATTTTGTTGCAGATTTTGTAATAAATAGGTTACTGTCAACTGAACAAAGTTACATTTCGTACAGTTGAATAGTAATTAATATTTATTCAACGTTCTGTGATGATTAAATACTTCATTGCGTGCATCCTTTTGCCAGATTCTGCATGAAATTTATAAATAAATTGGAATAATTCATTTAAGTCACGGGAATATTGCGAAATAACAAAATATAAATCACTTGTAAATTATACAGTCAACGTACACGAGCTGGACTTTTCCCGTTCTGCTTGTTCGTTTCATAAAATATTAAATTTGTATGTAATTTTCATAAATTGATATTTTGCTGAATTGTGTAAATCTCAGGCTATTGCCAACTGAATCTCTTTACTCTACCTCAAGAATCTCTAACTGGAAGTGTTAGAAGTTCACGCAAGGGTAACGTCGCAGGTTCTAATTGTCGGTCACATGATCGAATATATCAACCTATAGATAGTAAACAAGACGAGGAGGGAGACCACCTAATTTAGTCCTGCACCCAAAATCTCGAATGTCTAATCTCTGAAGTTCGAAGTTACCGTTCGTTACGAAATTGTGAACAAAATTAAGAAGTGAGCTCATAAAGTCGTTCTAAAGAAAGTGCACCCTAGGGTAGGCGTGGGCAAAGAATTCTGACATCCCAGCGATATTAAAAATTATTAATAGCACAGCACTTTATAATTTTTAATTTCTTACATATAATAGGGTTCTGTGAATTATCTTGTATTATACAGGTGTAACCCGGGTTTCAGAAACCCCATAACACGACCAACCCGACGATATGACCTTTGTCTATCGATATCCTACCCTAAGAATATGCCCGACCGATCTTGACGTTACGACCGTTGATTTTGATAAGGGCGAATGAGGGGTCTCGCCAGTTCGTTTCCTTGCACCGTTCTGTAATATATTTGCATCGCACATGACCCATACAATTACCACAACTGAGAATAAAGCCCTTCAGCCCTTAAAGTATAACTGAAGGGTTAAAACATACTGAATTTAGCCAGTTAGATAGGAGACTCATGGACTGAAATTAAAAAATCCACAACCATGGTGAAAACTTTGACCGTAATTTGTAACAGACTTTCAAGATGTTAAAGAAATTCCTGAACAGATCACAAAAGACACTCTTGGTATGCGAAGGCAACTTAATTTACAAGTGGACGCAAAATATGTCGATGAATTAATTGCATCTCATTCTGAGGCATCATTGTCCAACGAAGACCTCATGGGGCTTTAGAAGTCCAATACGCCACTGAAAGACGACGAATCAGACAAAGACGTTATGGTTTCTTCGTCACCAGCTAAGGACTTTGGATTGAAAAGCTTTGTTTCGGTTTTGCAGAAAGTGAATGAATTATAAATATGATAGAGCACGAAGAGCCTAATGCAGAAAGGAACTCGAAGGCGTTCAGAGGCGTTGAGGAGAGCTTGGAACAGTACAGAGCGCTGCATGAAGAGAAGGCTCCTGTAAAACCGAATTAGGACAAGTTATCCTCTAAAGTCGAGAAAACATCGCAATAATGAAAAGAACAAAAATCAACTTCTGTATCCTTTGGTAAAGACTGGAAACTGTTTTACTGGGTTCCTATTTTATTATTAATAATTTTTCAGTGATTAATTTTATTATTATATATCTGTCGTTATATTAATTAATCATTACCATTAATAAATTTAAACAATTTTAAAATTCAATCGCATAGCATTTATAGCAATCAGCATTCTCAAATTATTTTTATACAAGCTCTGGAACGTTTCTTAATTTAACACGCAAGTGTGTGCCAATTACATCACGATACAACCACTTAATTGTTGCCGATACAAACAGACTTATGTTGTTCGACCGTAGAGCACGCTTCATTGAAACACAAACAGTGGACTTCCTTGTTCTTTCTTTATTTCATTGTTACAAGCTTTTCTGCGAAAATAATATCAGTGATCAGTTGGACGTTAACGATAATAATGATTCAGTGTTTTTAGATTACCCCTTTACCTTCAGAATTTTATAAGCGAAGATAAATTTCTATCAGCGTAGCTTGGATTTGATGCATTCATTACTTTTCTTAGTTACTGTTCACGATTCTCGTTTAAAATAAACCCACGTTGGACACTTACTGCATTACGATAACCAATTAATAGTTTCCTTTGAGAAGTTAAGATTTCTTGTTGTGACTTTAATTTGTTGTTTTTTCTTTGTAGAAGCGATTATTTTGTTCGTGCGCAGTTTTCTTTTACTGTCTCGCGGTTTTACTTTGTTTTTAAGTTGCGATATATTTCACTCGCTATTGTGTTTTTATCGCGGCACTATGTGGTCGTGTATCACTAACAGCAAGTTTTCATACTGCAACGGCCTCTTATATCGATTGTACTTTCTTATTTCAACGCTTGGCGGTTGTGACTTCTTTCAGAAGTAGAGTGCGACCGAAATTCTGTAGTGTCTTCTGTATCTTCACTGTTACATCATTTTTCAGTGACGACGCTTGGTGGCGTTGCGGTTGCAGATGTAGTCCTAATAATACCGCTCAAACACCATAGCGTCTTATATCGCTTGGCTCTCTCTTATTTCAACGCTTGGTGGCCTCTGGTTTCAGAAGTGAAAAGCCTCTGATCTACTACAGTGTCTTGTATCCCTTGACTATTATCTCTAGTTACAATGCTTGGTGGCTTTGTCTTCAGTGGTAATAATGTCGTTCAAAACTACAGTCCCTCGTGTCGCTTAGCGAATCTCTCTTGTTTCCTTTTGTCGCTTAGCGATTCTCTCTTGTTTCATTTTTATGTCTAATAATGCCGCTCGAATACTCAAGTGTCTTGTCTCGATTGAATGCTCTTTCTCTTTTGTGTCAGTGGTAGAATTAATGTCATCCAAATGTCTTGGATTGTTGGAGTTATGGACCTTGGACATCAGACGATGGACAATGTCTGTATTGTGCCTTGTACTGCCGGATTGTTCTGGATTCTGTCAACTCTTGGCTGCTCTGTCTTGTTTCAGAAGCGATCATGCGGTTCTCGGTGGAACTACGGCTGCCACGTTACGTAAAACTGGGTGACCATGCTGAGCTGTACTGTGATTACAACGTTCGTGAGGACCAGCTACACCGCGTAGAATGGCTGAGGAACGGAAAAAAACTTTTCCAGTATGTGAAAGGACGCACTCCACCGTTCCGGAATTTTACCATACCCGGAGCAGAACTTGACGTGAGTTTTAGTAAAATGATTAGTGGAATATTGTGTCTAATACAAGTTGTTGAATGTGCCTGTTCAACTGAAGTGTTAGACAGCCCAAGGTTATCCAGATATATGTGACCTGTTCAGGTATTTTATTGTATTTCTGTGCAGAATTAGCATACACTCTGTTGCTTCTTTAAAATATGTACGTTACAATATAAATGTAATGATTTTCTACGTAACTTGTCAGCATCATCGTATTTCCATTTCTTCTTCTGACGTATTATTATGCTGTCCGTACAGCATAACTTTCATGATGTGCATACACAAATTTTTACTGCCACAAGTAGTGATGAGAAATTCAGTGAAATTTTTTTCTGAACGTCATATCAAGCAACAACCCATTATTATACAGTGACGTCATAAGCGTCGTATGTGAATATGCTGAAATAAATTATGTTGCTAGACACTGAAACAGTTACGTAACTTAATTTTTCAGAGATTTTTTTTATAAAATTACCCTAAAAGGGTTCGTCTGGGAAACTGACGAGAGTATTCTTCATCCTTCTGTAGTCTGTTTTTGCTTATCAGGTCCAGTAAATAACATGAACGAATAGCAACTTTTTGTGCCATTGGTGACTATTGAGCATATACCAACTACAGTCCATTATTTCAGAAGTTAAATTCCGCGCCATTTTGTTTCGCATGTTTTACCACATTTTATGAAGGATACTATTTCAGTGATGGTGAAAGTTAACAGTACAGGAACTGTAAACGGTTACTCAACTTATGTTAACATGAAGATTTTTATGTAGTTCTAAGTGGAATTCCTCTGCTAATTCAAGTGTCAAAATTCCTTCCATTGGCTTGGTGGAAAACTAAAGTGACTTGTAGCACATTCTAATCTTCACGCAACTCAGACAAGACACATATTAACAACAAAAGTTTTATATAAATGGAACAGATAAAGTATCACGGGAATTACACTCTATTACAAAACACAGAAATATATAAAGGCGCATGTTCAGAGATTGAAGGGCCAAAGTATCCTAAAGCTGTCTCTGGTACGTGGAAGCACAATAACTTTGTGTTCATTAAAACATCAGAGATTCATATGTTTCCTGTCATAAAGAAGGTAGTTAAGAAAGTGTGTGTCAGACGTTTAAATTATTTAGTTTATGAGACAAGCCAGTTATTTCCAGGAAATTATGTTGTTCCCATAAACTGCCTGTTTCATTAATTTATATCTTGGTATTAATCATAATAGGAAATTGAAACTCTGGAAACACTTTAACTTTATGGATATATACTTATAAAAACGTTACAAAACTCGGCTATGATATGGTCGACGGAGCTGTTCGATTTGTCACGGAATGTCTCGTTCAGTTTCTGTCATTGCGATCCGCCTGCTTATCTCAAAATGTTTAAGAGGGAGACACACCCCACTTATTTATTTCATGTTCTTCGTTTATCTAAATAGCTGTTCACACTTTTAGGTACGGACTGCAATAACAAATTTTGTTTTCTGATACCACGTACGTATTTTTTATGACGCAGAATTTATTATAGTATACGCAGCGAATCTAAAACTTCTTGACGATGGTGAAGAGTCAATTGAATAAAAAATTTCTTGGATATTATCCATCGTCTAGAAATATAAAACGTAAAACGACGTTTCGGAGATGGGACTCTATCTCCGTCTTCAGATTCCTACACAGTTGGGCCCACAAGATAGAGCTAACCTGAAGACGGAGATAGAGTCCCATCTCCGAAACGTCGTTTTACGTTTTATATTTCTAGACGATGGATAATATCCAAGAAAATTTTTATTCAATTGTACGCAGCGAGACTAACATTTTAACAATGTTTCGGTAACATGGATGAAATATGTTTCATATTGTACTTTTTGCACAAAATTCAAAAATGGCCTTGAAAATGTTCCATCACGTACCATTTTTGTGGTATTTCGTCTTAACGTCTACCAAATGAGTGAATTTCTTGATTCCATAGGGATTTTTTTTCAGGTTGACTACACTGGGAGTCTCTCATAACCTCACTTTAAGTGTGAGTTTTGACGTTTAAGCACATGCCATTGTAATGACATTAATGGCCTTATGAAAGAAATAGGAGTCATTTACGAACCAAAAGAATGGCGACTATTTATAGATTCGTCGAAGTTGAGCTTGAAGGCCATGCTGTTACACAATGGGAATGAAAAAGCTACAGTTCCAGTAGCACATTCTGTAGGCCTAAAAGAATCCTATGAAAATATTGAAAGAATCATCAAAAGTGTGAAGTACGAGGAATACAAGTGGCAGCTATGCGCCGATTTTGAAGTCATAGCGTTGTTACTCGGTCTCCATGGGGGATTCACTAAATACTGCTGTTCCCTCTGTATATGGGTCAGTAGAGCAACAGAGAGGCACTATGAAACGAAAGACTGGCCGCGAAGAAATGAATTAATTCCGGGAAAAAGTAATATCAAGTTCAAGCCATTGGTTGGTCCACAAAATGTTCTCTTACCACCACTTCATATTAAACTAAGACTTATCAAAAATTTTGGTAAAGGAATGGACAAGGAATTTTTCAGAATCTTAGTGATGCCAAGTTGAAAGAAGGAATTTTTGTCGGGCCTCAGATCAGAAAACTGTTGGACGATGGAAATTTTGAAACCAGACTTTCTGCTAAAGAACTCATAGCGTGGAAATCTTTTGTATCTGTGGTGAAAGGTTTCCTTGGAAAGCGAAAGGAAGAAAACCACCAGCAGATCTGTAAATAAACCCATAAAAATGATATTAGTAGTAGGCTAAACTTTGTAGTGTATACGGAAAAGAGAAAAAGTAAAAGTTATCGTATTAAAAAAATCTTACGTGTTAGGTGTTTTTCAAGGTCATATTTGAAATCAGCGCCACAAAATTAGTAAGGAACACTGAAAATTGTCCATGTTACCGGGAAAAGTGAAAAATTGTTGCCTTGTGTTATTATTCTTCTGTAATTTCATGCTTTCAACGTAAACGTATTTAGGTACGAAGGTGATAAATATGGCAAAGAACAGGAATGCGAATCAAAATAGGAAGGAAAATGAAAAGAGTGAGAGGGAATACTGAAAAAGGGAGGAAAGCTGTTAAGGACACAAAGGGTGTATAATCAACTAAGAAGGAGGCACTAAGATACGAAAGAAATAATTCCGTTTTTATTTCTAATAGGAATTTTACACTAGTATGTTTGCTTATCTCTGAAAGATTGCGATAGTGTATGTTTTGTAATACTAATTTAAGTTCAGCATTTTTTATTTTATTTTTATTTTGTAATATCCGACATAATGTAGTATAATTGTTCGTGTATACCGGCTGGTGCAAATGCAC
Organism: Zootermopsis nevadensis; assembly: GCF_977971745.1. Taxonomy (NCBI): domain Eukaryota; kingdom Metazoa; phylum Arthropoda; class Insecta; order Blattodea; family Termopsidae; genus Zootermopsis; species Zootermopsis nevadensis. The sequence goes on from NW_028259144.1 coordinate 10,064,779, forward strand.
ATCTTTAAAATAACGTTGGAAATGAACGACCAGACGGGTTTGAATGAAACGTATATAATTTGTGCACAATATAATTTAAGTTTGCATACAAAAAGTTCCTTCGAGACCGTTATTTTGTCCATTGTTTCAAAGAAGTACTTTTTGCACTGTTGTTATATTTCCCCTTTATTCAAAGATGTCAAATATATATAGGATGTAAAAATATTTCATAGTTCATTCTACTTTTGTAATGTCTACCGAAAGGCGTTAATCTTTTAGAATTTTTGCCCTTAGATCGTTCAGTTGCAGTTTGGACTACATAAATATTGTGTTTAGGTTCTTTTCGATTATTAATATCGTAGTCTACCTAACGTTTTTATCCCCATGTTAATTTGATAGTTTTCAAACCATATCCTACGTATCAGAATTGCAAGGGGCGATTGAACACTTGGGGCTCTACGAGGCAATAGTCTATGCCGTAAATCTGTTTAAAATTTTACACAATTTGCAAAACTCTTAATGTTTGCTGTTAAAAATATTTATACCTGACAGTTCGGTGACTGAGAGCAAATGTTTTCAATGAATGTAGTAGTTTCAGTGGTAGACTATGGTTATGGATACAGCGGGATTGTTATGCATGTAGACGAGGCAGAAATGAATGAAATGCCTAGATCGATATCTCGCTCGTCCATTACACAGCACGGCAATGAAATCGCATTGTGGGTTTGCAGCTGCCTATGTAAAGAGCAACATAACGCTCTATTATATCACCTGCTGCTCCATCCGCAGTCTGCCTCGCGTTATCCATTATACGTGTACATTTAACTACGCACCGATTGTATATTTATTCTTAATCGTGAGGTTTACTAGAGTTTATAGGCGAAAGATGGTACATCGTAACTGATCACACACGCCTCCTTTAAGTCGAATACGGTGCAGATAATGGCTGAACTGTCTTGTGTCTTGGTTCATAATTCAATTCAATTCAATTCAATCCATTCCATTTATTTAAGTGCCAATAACAGTCAAGCACTGAACAACAGTACAGGATGAAATATAATAAAATAATTACATTCATTTCGATAGTAATAAAATTAAAACATTACAAATACAAAATCAAACAAATGAAACTAAATATATAAATGTATCATAATAATAATAATTCAATTCAATTCTTTTATTGATTGATAATTCGCAAGTAAATGGGCTAAATAATATGCCTAAGTAATATAATAATTCGATTCATTAATACTAAAAAACACACAATAAAAAGTAGAAAAAACTTACAAGATTAAAAACCATAAAATATGGACAAAATGAAGTATTTTGTATGTTATAAGTTCCTTGATTTCACTATTCACAATAATAATTATATAAGAAGCTGACTGATATCGTTAAGCAAAATACGATCTTTGTTAAAGATGTAGGATTATTATTTATCATTTTCATCATTATATTTTCCGGAAAAACTTGTTACTTAAGCAAATATTCTGGCTGAGGTGATCACCAGTAGCATAAATACGATATTTCTTTAGAATATGTCTGTTGGTTGATAAATTCGCCTAGGAGGCAAAAACACGCAAGAGGTTACATGATGATCTCACAAGCCTAATACTTTTATGAAAGGTAAACGGATGGTAAACCTTTGTATCACAAGGAACTTTGCTCCAGAGTGACTTCGTCTTAAAATCTCAACAAATCTGTGGCCGCCTTGTGTTACTCTGGGCGGTTTTATAGCAGTGGTAGACACCTTATAATCCATGACACGCTGGTGTGCCACCACAAGGTTTCAGGTGTACCGCAAACTTTTATAAGAAATTGTACATTTTCATGTTAAGATTATTGGAAAACAGCATTTATTTTTCCTGAGCATAATTCTAAATACACACGCGCGCTGGTTCATCGTCGATAGTTTTATTCAACATGTGTCATATTGTTTTCGTATGCGTAAATTCTTATAGGCCAATGATTAATATGTAGATAAACAGTTCTGGCCATGTGTAGTGTCATGTCCCATTTCTTGTGAGGCGAAAGTTTGTGGTGTGCAAGTTATGTGCCTCTAAAAAATTAGGGTGTGCCGCGGGTGAATAAAAGATTTGGCCTGATTAATTTAAAAGTACTCTGTTGTAAGGGCTAAGCTGGATTTAAGTTGCGTGAACGGGGTAAAAACACTGCCGATTTAAAGCCACCACTTACGTTGCTTGTGGGTATTTTAATTTTATTTAAATTTAAGTCCCTGAAATCTTTAAAAGTCCTCACATTTATAATTCGTGTTATTGTTGTTGTTGTTTCTTGGCTCTACAACCTGGTTGAGGGTTTTCGCCGCCTCCTTTTCGGAGGTTTCTTGGTCTTGAAATGTGCATTTATGAGTAGTGAGTGTGTACAATTTCTACTCAATCCTGATTTAACTGCCAGAGCCATCTAGCAGTTAATTAGGAGACTTGGGTGAGAAATGGCCGCTGAAAAAATATATATAATGTGGAAAAATAACATTTGTCATTCCACCACTTCGGGACAATTTTTCCGAACTGCCAACATCATGAACTCTGTTTCATAAAATTCAACTAGGTCATAAATTCCATAAAGCTAAAGGTGATCATATTATTTACACTTATCACGTTTGTCTAAAATCTCCTACATGTGAACTTCGACAAGTGGTTACCAAATGCCAGTGTTCTTCTCATATTACTTTATACTGTATGTTTGATTTATTAACTCAAATTATTTCTGTCCGTTACATTGAATAAACACACGTACGTGGCAAACAATATATTTAAATTGCTTTGTGTTGTAATTAAAGCATTTGTGAGAAACTATTGTTTAAAGGATTTAATTTTTAAAAATAACCTACTTTTCCCTGTTGTAAAATAGATGGTAAATATGAACGACGCAGATGAAGCTGTCTCTCCCGATTCAGTAAATACATCAAGTGAAATTAAAGTCACATAAATCAACAAATGCAATATTGTGATAGTTCTCTTGTTTTCCCCAGCGAGAAAGTTGCGGGTTCGAATTTCGTCCTTATATTAAGTTCCTTGCTTACACACTAAGCTCGAAATGAATATCCCTTTGTTAAACAGTGTTTGGAAGATTAGAAATTACTTAATTAATATGTTTCATCAACATAAATGGAGATATTCAAACAGGAGAAACATATCATGGAGTGGCTACTGACTTTGACATAACTTCAGTTATGTGCATCGGATGTGTCACATGCAATCAGTACTCGTGTTATGGGAATTTCAATTTTCCGCTGTAATGTAGCTCCGATGTGTTGTCTGGATACAGTATCGAACCTCCATTATCACATGGCAAATTAATAATCTTCAATTAGACTATAGTTTGTAGCAATAGTAAACCGATGACCAGTCTTGTGACATCTGAAATTCACGGAGTTTCAATAGAAGCCTTGTATATGTTAGTATCGCAGCTCCATAGAGTTTCGCGCTGTATTTCAAAGTATGACTTCTCTGAAAGTATCGTTGTACGTAGAATTTCTTATTCTCACCCGCAGTTGACGTTGGACTGTTATAACTTAACCTCAACGCTTGAACACATATTCAGTTCACTTGTCTACTTAAATTGAACGTAATCGTATAAGTATAAATTGTTCAAAATTGGTTTCCTTAGGACATGTTTCAGTCAACTGGTATACCTGTCAGTAGGCATAACAGTGCTTGTTCTATTATATTCTTGTCGTATTAGGTGTTATCCATGCTCCCCCAAGTGGCGCATCCATACATTTGTACGAACTAGCCAAACGTGCATGGCCCGGGGTTATTTCTGGAACAAACTGTCCAGTATTGCATTTTTATTTCTTTCTAGTCAGATGATGCAACAATTGTATTAATTTCCATCAACATTGACGGTTTATATTACAAATATGAGTGTTTACACATACTGAAAGAGAAATTAATTACAAATGTTGTAATATACACTGATTATAGAAGCTGAATAAACTTTTGAAGCGGCGACATTAATGGGTCATAGACCTCCTTACAATTACTTGTCGCGTTCACCGCTAAAAGTTGAAAAATTTCGTCGTACTCTCTGCGCCATGCCTGTGTAAGATCCCGGAACAAATAACCTCGTTCAACTGCTCACGTACCGGAACTGGAAGTCTAAAGCAGCTGTTCTCAAACTTTTTACAGTGTGTTCCCTATAAATCTAGTGTTTTCCGCTCGCATGGCTTATCTATCGCCCTGATGATGGAGGCAGCATGGAGCTCTGAAACGTTGGTGGGCATCTACAAGACTACACGGCGTAACAACCCAGAAGACAACAGTCTTCAGACTCACCGCCGTCAAAACCTTAAATCCTAAAAAAATTGTTTTATACCCCTGATGAAGCCTAAGAAAAGTATAATATCCCATGCAAAATAAACTTGGAAAATACAGACCTTTCATTTATATTTCTAATATAAAATGAAGTGTATAGAACAGTTTGGTTGCATTAATTTTAAATGCGAGAAGTATGTTAAATAATTTCAGGTTTCAAGAATGTCCATATAGTTTTGACTAGCTGAAACACACAATTGATATGATTGAGGATTTATGGTACCCCTGGAAAGCATCTCTTGTACCCCAAGGGGCGCCGGTACCATAGTTTAGGATCCTCTACTCTAGAGGCAAAAACAAAGCTAAAGCATCAAAATTCATTCAATATGCGTTTCTTATACGATTATTAAAATCAAAATTACTGCTTCATACAGACATGAAATGTATTTCCAGCAGAATTTCGTTTTCATACAAGAAGTATTTTTGCAAGCCCCGCCCTTGCCCTGCTACATCGGCGCAGCCAACCTTGTGTCGCATCACCCATGGTGCTACAAGTGTAAATTACGTCGGCGAGACCCCGCTCACCCCCGCAGCGAAGTAAAGCGACGACTGAAGATGGAGGAATTGAGAGAGTTCTGGAAATATCTAATGGAAGATTGTGACGTCTTGTGGAACGTTGTAGCACTCTATCGAACTGTTCCTATAATAATAAATACGAGCTAATGCAAGTAGCCAGTCGAGTGTACAAGTAACATGGAGTTGTGACGTCGTTCGAGAGTTGGCAGTCTGGAGACAGCGAGGAGTGAGTGGTTGTTGCATGTCGTCAGAGGCTGGCAGATGAGACGCAGAACAACGTAGAAGAGAATTTTTCCCCCCAACCAACCTGATCTATGAAGCGATGAAACGACAGACATTAATCCTGAAAATAAGAAATTGTAAAAGGATTTCCATTAATATCTTTTGAACCAAAGGACCTATAGTATAATCATTGATTACGTTAGTGTTAAGAAAGCAGAGGAAATTAGAGTTTCTTTAGGTAGACACAAATTAGGAACACTAAACTTTATAAAACTGACGCTCAAGAATTAATGACGTGATGGTGGAACGGGAGCTTCAAACGCTTCAATACCAACAGTCATTAATGGTCATTTTTCTGAGTCAGTTCTCTTTGCTTCAAATCCAGCAGCATCTATCTTGTCATCTACTTGTCGACCTACCACGTAATTCTTTGCCAACAAAATTCTATATGCATTAATGGGTTTAAGGATGAATTAATACTATGCTTATTTCGTACTGAAATATTTCGTAATTGCAGTTAATGATTTGAACTGCGTATATACCCAGGGGCACATTTGTAAATTTTAATATATTTTGAAATAATATTGTGTGATACAAATTACGTTCTGTAAAAGTGGTTGCTAATTTGCACAGCTCTGTTACATTCAATCTGGTTTATTCAGTGGCAATTACAATCCCGATTGTGCATTTTAAAGTAATGTCTTTAATGACTACAATTTGTCATACACGAAAATAGGAACCAGTGCAGTGAGCTTCTGTATTCGTTTAAAGGTGAACGTGGTTGAATTTATTTGCTATCTGTTCAAACTACGCTAAATCAAATACGATTATCGTGATATTTATTCGGACTTGGCAAAACAGTTGAATGAAGAGACTGAGAAGCAGAGGGAGGTCTTAGTAAAAGTAGCTTACAGAGGCTTTACTCAGGAAAAGGAAATCAAGAGACTGGAGGTTGTTACGGGGATAAGGATTCCGATTTTGATATTCTGAGTTGTGATGCCGTGTAGTATTGTACAGAGTTTCGCAGGTACTTTTCGCCTCCATCTTCAGCTAAAGATTATGGCGATCTGTTTTTCAAAACTTTAAATGTTACACTTCGCCACAACTCACAGGAATATACAGGAAGACTGAGGGTTCCAAATTTATTCGTTGGCCTTCTTTTATTTATTACAGACGAAAATATACTTCCAACAGACCAACTTATCAATACAGGTGTTATTGTCACACTCACGAATTCTTTTTTCGTTGAATACTCCGAAGTGTCGGGTCTAAAATAGTTGTAAAATTTGTTACGAAGTTTAATTACTGTGTATTTTATTTAATGTGTCACGTTGTGCTTGATGGAGTCCTTCTTGAGAAGTTGAGTTGATCTGTAAGGAATAAAATGAAGTTTCTCCGACAAATATGATCAGCTTAAGCATACAAAAGAAGATACATACATTACGCTGCCATTTGCTATTCGTCATTTTATTTATTTTGTGAAAATAACACATGCAAAGCGAAGAGTGTTGATTTTGGCTTAGGAATGCTCACTGCACATCATTAACACTATATTAAAAATGTTCTTTCCATACATGTTTACTGTCAATCTTCGTCGTAATTTAAGGATATAGTAACTTGGTCCCTCACATAAAGATAAGAAAATATATTGTGGGTATCAGGAAACAGACTACTGAGGAAAATACTTGGGCCTAAGTGGTAGTGACAAGATGCTGGAGACAACTGCCTAATTACGAGCTTCATACTCTTCATGTCTACTATACATTAAATATTACAGGATGATCAAATCAAGTAATACGAGGTAGGTGGGGCATGTAGCATGCATGGGGTAGATGAGAAATGAATTAATTTCGGTTGAAAACCTTAAAATTTAAGAGCACTTGGAAGACACAGACATGGATGAGTAGATGGTAGTAAAATTTGTTGTAAGAGAACAGGGTGGGAGGATGTGGGGACAACTGATTTGGCTCACGATATTGACGGGTGGTGTGCCTCTTTGAACAAGGTAATGTAGCTTCCGTAATGTATATTCCATAAAAGGCGGAACGTTTCAAGACGTGGACCATCAACACTCAGTCTCAGCTAATGGTGTGTTGCTCAGGGTCTGCGGATCAGTGTTTATCAACATTTTCTAATTCACGAACCGGTCAAACTGCAGCCATTTTATGGAGGTATTGTCTCTTAGTGGCCATATTGTGCAACACTGGTAACTGTACAGAAACAGTTGTTACTCAGTTATTGTACCTTCTCACAACTTCTATATCAAATATATTTTAGAATTAAAATAAACTGTACCAAAATTATTACAAAATTTCTTGATTTATCACACCTGAGACAACAAATAAACTACATCGACTTTAAATCAGTAACGTTATACAGCCTTCAAAATATTCAGCGTCATTTGAACGCACAAGCGACTGGCAGGTGTTATGTGTGGTAATGTAAAAACACTCTAACACCCACACTTGGCACCAGCAGTTAAAAGTTACACACAATGCTCTCGCTAGCAGCAAAGCCCCCCAAACTTATGAAATTGCCCCTTTCTAGAAATCTCATTCAAGAGATTATTCCAGTAACGTCAAAATAATATTAAAATTGGAACATTAGAAACATTAAGTCAACAGCCCCTTGAAAGAACTTGATTCATGAACAACTACTCTATGGAACATAGACCTTGAGAAGTTAATAGTAACCAAGCTAGTACAGAAAATCCCTAAGGGTTAACTTCAATGCTCGTAGGAGCCAGTGGTCACTGTTCCATGTCAAGTGAATCCAGCTCATATTAAACTGATTTATGTTTCACTTATGAGTTATCCCCCGATCTCTGCTTTGGTGTTCCAAGTAATCTCCTACATTCCACTATTTCAATTAAATTTCTAAATGCATTTCTGTTCTCTTATGCGTGCTACAAGTCTTATTCATCTTTCCACCTTGATTTGTTTACGCTAATAATGTTTGGTGAAGGGTGCAAATTATGAAGTTCCTGGTTGGGCTGTGTAATTCTAACCACCTCAGTTACAGGTATTCTCTTCAGTGCTTTGTTCTCAAACACTTGCGACTGTGTTATTTCTGTAAATGTGACAAACTAAGTTTAAAGCCCATACAAAAGTGTATGTAAAGTTACAGTTTGAATAATTACTTACCGTCAGAGACAGAAAGTTTTGAAATAATTGTATCAAGCATGCTCTAAATTCAACCCCTTTTTAATTTCTTCCTGTATGTAATTTTGAGTTGTTACTTTCGTTCCCAAAACATATTTTCAAAGGATTTATAGCTATATTTTATTATTTTGTATTTATTATCGTAGATTGTAAGCCACATCATTTTCAGTTTCTTTTTAAATGGTACACGGTACAGTTTCCGCGAATAAAAATACCAAGAACTTTTTTTTACGAAGATTACTTGCCAAATAAAATACACGATGATGATTTTAGTATTTATCACATTAGTATTTCGTACATTAAATGAAATGAGGGATGAAAAATTTACGTACACCCGCTAGTTCAAAGGAGAGGATATGCAACCAGAATCACTGTGATTTGCAAGGATCTGCTTAAACACCGACATATGGCCTAAGGGTGCACATAATTACGTCATTATGAACACCCGACTGCTAGCGGATTACAAGCTGTGATAACGCTGAGCATAGCACAGTAAATGAGATGCTTATTTTTATATTCCTGCTCATGAGTGTTATTGGATTTATTTGCAAGAGACATATTGCTTCAGTGTTAGCAAATATAAACCAAGTTGCTTAACATAACCAGTAACATTTGACGGGAATGACACTTATTTGTGTTGAACAGTATTACAATTTATCGTACACTTAATATTGACAGACATTGGCTATTTTAATAGTGGATTGTCAGTTCTGAGTTGTTCTGTTTATCTATCTATTATAAAAATTTGTGATTTGTCGTCGTCGCCAAACTATTTGTAGCCAACCAATTTGTAGCCAAAAAATGACGTCAACAAACAAACATTTGTTTACTCGCCATTGTTGTATTCTATTTAAAATAGAACACAACAATTTGATTTGTCGTCGTCGCCAACCAGTTTGTAGCCATTTGTTTACTCGGCATTGTGTTGGTATACAAACACAACAATGCCGAGTAAACAAATGACGCTTCAGACCTATTTAAGGAATGAAGAAAAGTGAAAGAAGATGTTATCAACTATTTGAAGTACCAACACCAACAAGGTAAACTGATACTAATAATACTACTCATTCAAGTTATAATACTCATTCGATATATTACGATTTATGATCGATTTTAAGACGAACATTTGCAAGGGTGGGGCTGGACATAGAAAGTTGACTGACCAATAACAGTTGGCCTCTGAACAGCGACGTAAAGAACTAAAACATCAGAACTATTTAACCACGCTGAAAAACGAAGTATTAAATATCAACTGAAATTGATAGACGAAAGGAGCTCCGAAAAGAGCGCTTTGCGCTAGTAACGTAAAAATAATGTGACATAAACCGTCACTTAGATGTGCAAGTAAAATGAAGTGTGAGTCTGAGGCCGGCTTTTTTCTTTGTAGGCGATGTTCAACGGTGAGTTTTTTTCACAAAGAACACATTTTATTTACGAAATTGTAATGCTGAATGTGACGAGTGCATCAAACTTAACGTTTTTGTGTACTTTAAAATAAAGTTATTAAATAATTAAAATATACTTGTTATTTCAAAGTGGTAATAAATTCTATAAACGGACAACAAATTTGTTATCACAGTCGCACTCATTGGGTACCATATTTATTAATGGGCGATACTTTAACTCCATTACATAGTTTAAACATAATTATAACTATATATCACTTTATAATGTCGATTAGTCTGCACAGACATCTTGTAACACAATATGGAATTTTAAAAGATAATTAATCTTTTTCAAAAATTGTAATATTCCATGATATTCTGTGATATTCCATGTATGACGGCATTCTTAGGCTTCATGGGAGAACAGAAAATATCAGGGAGTCACAATAGGAAAACGTTCTTATGGTCAAATTAAACGAGTCTGTTCACATTCAACGACAAAGAAACGACACCGACAAACTTTGAAAAAATCCCGAACCTGTCGGGACGTACCTCCGTTATGTCTGCCCCATGCATGTCGTGGTAATGCGAACAAGCTGCCGACCCAGCACAGACAGTTTCTGTTTGTACTTGTTGGAAGTGGATTGATAGTGTTTCATTTGTAATATTATGAATAATGAGCAGATTATGTAGTTTTTGAGTGCAAGCTCACCACTCTGTGATATAAATCGTCCAAAGTACTGATGTTGAGCTGAAAGAAAAGAATTAAATGAAACTGGAGGGAAATTGAACCAACCTGTAATGAAAGTATTCCTTTATATTGTATGTATATTTATTAATAATGATATTGTATACATAAATTTGTCGCTTTCTACCATTCACTTCTCAACTCTCGTTAGGGCAAATTTTTCAGTTGGTAGTTTCCTGTCATTCAGTCCTACCAATTGAAGAAAAGTAATTCGTGAAGGCGTCTCGAATTTTCAGGGTTCTGCAGCCGGAACGTAATATCACATCCGATAGATTACAAGAAAGGCGTTAACTGTTATCCAGGCTCGGAGTTTCGTTTCGGCCGCTGTATTTCTTTATTGTTGAAAAATAGAAATACCAGCAACTTGACCTTTTCTGCGTTTTCAATTTTAAACCGAACCTGATGTTGACAACTGAGGTCAAGAGCATGGTCGCTCATTGTCGTTTGTGTCAGTGGGGCGAACTCCTACAACTTCAACCTACAGACCAATCGTAAATTACTCCTAGATCGAGATTCTGGGAAGGAAGTCTTATTCCTCAATTCTTATTCCAGGTCACTGGACTCTCGTGTAAAGAATAAGGGGACATGGGCGGTCGAGTATCGAAACTAGTGACTGATTGCCAAGCGGACCTCAACATCGCTTCCGCGTGTTTGGAATTGTCATGACTCTGGCTGTATGCAACATCAGCTCATAGATAATTTCCCTAGCAACCTGCTAGAAATCTTCAGTTAGTCTGAAGTCCATCGGTCCAGCACTAGCTGAGTAAATCCAGAAATAATTGCCAGTACAATGCCAGTATTTGCGAGACATTTCTGAATACTTTGTTATATTTAAATTTATAAATTTTAAATACCACGTCGATCACGTGATTTGACCCTTGTGGTATCAATAAACAAATAACAGAAGCCAAGTCCACCACCACGCAATAGATTTTCCCATCCTCTCCTGTGGCACTCGAGCTAGCGTCACCTGACGCCATTTCGCAAAATCTGTACAGGTGTGAACGCAGTTTAGTGTTGACGAAAAGATTTGTTTCTTCTCGAACATAATCTCGCAACGAAATCGCCTGCTGTGTTCGTGGGGTATTCTGACAAGGAAATACGTAATAAGACAACATACCGACTGGCAACAACATTTTGGGACAGAGAAGTGTTTGCGACAAGTGCTGATCGAGCGACAAACCAGTTGCAAAGACGACATACGGCCATAATTATCAATTATTTTCATTAGTTTTATCGTTTTGTGCGTGAAAGTTTCATATGTAATAGGTGGCGTCGAGTTTGAGACGGAACGTTGTGTACAATTCGAACATTACAAGAAGTTCGAAACGAAACATTTAGGACTATGATTTTGATACCGCGACAAATAAAATCCTACACAACGAAAACGGGATCGCAGGCAACGCATTTAATAAACTTCATTTTGGAGAAATGCAAATTTCTCTCTTATATTTGTCTATGCGAGTTTCAGATTGTGTTTTTGTACGCAGTTCTGTCTCGGAAAAATGTTCGTCACACCCTCGCACTGTTTGTTCGTTCATAAACAGCACAGCGTAGAAAGTATCGGCTTACAACGACACGAGGCTGGGTCGTACTGTCTACGAGGCCATGGTAGACGCATTACTCAGTGCTACAGAGTCAGTTCCAACTTTTCCCACGTTTGCGCTGTGTTGCCTCCAATTCCTGTCTGCATCGAGGTGACTGGTTACAGCTGAGGTGGTGACTTTTCAAGGTTTCTCGTACATTGTATACAAGATAGTACACAGTTATTCTTGAGAATTTATAGAATCATGCATACGAACGAAACTGTTTACACATTTTGTTTTTATGCATGATTTTATATATCAATACATTGCACGGTATGCAGTCTGTCACTTTGACGATGATTTTCACATTTCAGTGGAATCGATATATTTTCAGTACCATGTTCTTAACGGCTCGCCACTCGTCCTTGACCAGTGTCAGATTATTCTAATCCACATCGTCACCCTTTAATTATTTAGGATCCATTTTGATATTATTCTTCTGTGTTTGTCTCCGAAACGGTCTCTCCTTTAGACATTCTTTCTATACGCATTTCTTTTATCGTCCTTGTGTGATACACGCCTTACACATCACGTTGCCCTTGATTTTATAACCCTAATAACTGATGCAAAGTTGCTGAAATATGAACACACATTTTAAAAATGTCTCCATCATCTTGTGCCCTCGTAAGGTCCACATATTCTTCTTAACAATCTTCTCTAGCACCCTCAATGTCTGTTCTTCCCTTTATATGACATACCAGGTTTTACACCCACATAAAACGATGGGAGATTTATTAAATCGTTTTCTTTATAAATATTTTACTTTTTAGATAACAGATTGGATGATTACTGAACTGTATGGTGGAAAACTTGCCCAGTAGAGTCTGTTTTTAATTTAATCGTAAATGTGGCCTTGATTTGTTTCTGTCGGTTCCAAACATTTGAATTTTGTCACATGTTACAGACAAACAGTAATGCAATAGCCCTGACCAGGCAGCGCATTGTTTTACCCTCTGTCGTTTCAGCGAAATGACGTTTAACTGGTTTTGGAGGTAACGTAGTTTAGTTGTAGTCTTGAATTCTGAGGTCTGGTGATGAGTTTTTATGGCGTTTGTTTGACCCTGTTGAGGGTTTGTCTTCTTTGCAAGGTTCATTTCTATTGTATCTGTATCTTGGTTCCAGGAAATGTTCAAATCATCTCTTCCGTGGTTATCCAAAATCCCACTTTACTTGAGGGGTCTATTTGGCAACTCGTTTCGGTAATCTGTGGTTTAGCGTCACATGACGATGACCTCCACTTCATCTGATGTTTCCTAATGTCTTCGGTCATTTTGTTAGAATCAGATTTATTTTATTCTCACCTCGCTTCCTGTCTGCCATAGGTACTCCTTCCAGTCCAATTATAAATCTCATCTGTTCTTCTTTGGTTCTATGTTTATCTCTACAAGTTATATTAGTCTGCATATAAAGAGCTCATTTTTTGTTTTGTGTAAGTGTAAGGACAGGTTTTGTATGGGTAAAACATTTCAGTCCTAATATAAATAAACAAACAGCAAACACATTAAGGGCGAAAACTGAACAAGAACATTAATCTAGCTTTCCGTAATTTAGAATGAAACGTGGGCTGCACAACACGAGTCACAAGAAACATTTCCACGATTGAAAGCTGTTTTGTAAATATACCTTATCTAAATTGTAACACGTAATAAATCGTTTAGTGAGAAATGTTAAGGCCAGTTACTTCAAAATCTCGGACAGCCATTTATAAGAGCATAAATTATTCTGAAGTAATATTGTGTGTGTCATGCAAGGAATTGTACCAGCGCAAGTCGGTAGCCATGAAGCAACTTAACACTTAAGTTATATCAGAATATCTAAACTGGAATATGCAGACCAACTTTGACCTGTCGTGTAACATTTCAGGAGGTTGTCAGGGAGATCGTTTAGAGAGGAAAATGTAACTAACGTTATTCTTCATATTCGCCACCTGATGACGAATTTACGTCGATGTTGCTTTGTATTATTGTGTTCATTTGACGGGGTCTCCGCGTCGTGAGTTCGTGAATAAAGGCAACAGAAACACAGTTGTCAGACTCGAACAGTAAGTAGTCTTGGTGACAAATGTGACGTGTCCCCACCACATGAACAGAAAAATATTTAAAAAGTACTCCGAAAAATGCAACAATAAAAACGTTTTCTTATTTTTATTACATGTAAAGAAACCAGCTGACATGTCATGTTAAAACGAACAATTTCCATTTTGTACAAGTTGGCATTCGTAATAATAGAAGCTGTTCAACGTAAAAATATCATAGAAGGTAAACGGTTGAGAATGTAACAAATAAAAAATAAATAAACATACATTTATTACTCTAAATCAGTGGGCCCCAACCTTTTTGTGCGTACGCGAACATTCGAGAGTTTATGAGATCGTGGCGGGCACCAACCAATTAACAAAGCCAAATTCTTTTCTCTGGGCAAATAAGATATGGACACCAAATGATACACAAAACAACACGACGTTTAACGATACAAGAAACCACGCAATCAAAAGTACGTACTTTCAAAAGTACAATTATTATTACTCAAGTGGGAAGTTAGTGTGATGTTTGGCACTGCATTTCATCGGCCAGTTTTTCGAATTTCATTCTTCAAGGCCACAAAAAGGCTTCCACCTTTCCAGTTATGGCTGCTACACTGCAGGTTTTGAGCTGCATCACTCGCCTCAGCTTCACTGTTCGTGTTGCAACGTATTCGATTATGCTGTGACCTTCAAGCATACAAATTTGTAGCGGCCACTGCAGGCGTACAATCAGACGTCATTATATTTGTTGTAATTGTGTTTAAATCGTTTAGTAATTTTTTATGATCGAAACGTTGCTACTTGCGAATAAATGTTTGCTTCTGGTCGATGGATGAGGCCATAAATCACCATCTTCTGATTAGGCTTTGTTGGGCACAAGCAATTCGTTGTCTTTGGTTTCAGTCGAGGTTAGGTTAGGTTAGGTTCGGTTCGGTTCTTTGATATGTCGTCTCTTCCAAACATCTTTTACAGTTATTTTAGCGTTAAAACTAAATATATTTTGTTCATAAATCTACTTATTTTCCTTTTTTTCCTAATATACATATATATTTAAATATGTGTTTTAGGCAGTGGTACTATTTAACAGGCTGTTTCTTGCTTTGGGACGTCTCTTTTTCTCCTCATGTTCCTTAAACCCACCTTTTAGAAAATTATCTGTTGGAACTGTTAATATCAATGGCAGGGTATTTCAGTCAGTACAGTGACTAGACTACGGACTGGATAGTTGGGGTTCGATTCCTGACAGAGCAGGTATTTTGCGTCTTTGACCTTTTGAACTCTGGTTGATACCGCGGGTCCCTTTTTCTGGGGTGACGCAATCGGGTTCGTGAAGTTTATTGCTCACATCTAGCGTGGTCTTTGCAAAAGACTCCGCTATCATCTTCTTGCCTGGGTGTAGTGAAGCGTGTACAGGGACAAATTTGCCTTAGTAATTTATCATATTGAATTTGGTTTTAATGAAAATGTCGAGAAACGAGGAAACGAGTAAACCTTGAGAAAGTCTGTCGCTCTTAACCGTATGAGCTGATGTAGTTCTGAAGTTTGACCAAGGTATGGGTGTATGTGACCTGCATGTTCTGTTATGATACTTTGGTAATATTGGTTTCAGAGAGAGAGGGGGGGACGGGAGGGGGGAGGGGGGCTCACGCACGCACAGAAGGTGAATCTTGTCTCGTCAAAAGTTCAAAGAGGCTGTGGCATAAGGACTGAAAATCTTTACTGCGCCGCAGAAGGAAGGCTAAGCTGGCGACGTGTGGGTTGGGGCGAATTCCACAGAAGTCTGCTCTTCATCCTCTCTCCTCAGCTGTGGTTTATGACATGAATATCCTATATAAGCTACGTTAGCTACCGAACTGTAACAACCCTGGCGCCATTTTGTGTTACTTTCTGTGCTAACAGAGTCGTGAAGAGGTATTTTTACGTTTTATACGACGAGAGATATCCTTGCAAAACAATGGCGAAATCCATTTTGTTAGGTCATAGATAAAAGAGACTTTAAAGCCAGTCTCGAAACTTGGTTCAAAATGGCTTTAGAGAGCGTGTAGCATGCATACTTTAAGATAAAATGGCTTATTGTTATGTTTTGATGGATGAAAATGTTTTAGTTGAAGTAAAAACAGAGCGAATCGTTATAAGATTTTTTGCCGTAAATACGTCTATATTTTAGGGTCAGTGTCATTCGGCAAAAATGTGTAACGAAAATGTGTTACGAAAAAGGGAAACGAAAAAGTGTAACTTCATTGTTATGTTACCTAGGAAACGTCATCTGTTTATCAACAATTAAACAACAATGGTTACCTACATAGTTACCTTACATTACCTTACCTTACCTTACCTTACATTACATTACCTTACCTTACCTTACATTACATTACATTACCTTACCTTACATTACATTACATTACATTACCTTACCTTACATTACATTACATTACTTTACATTACATTCATCTACCACAGACTCATCTTAAGCGTAACTAATTCAAGTTAAATAATCAATGTCTTAATCAAACTTATCTCGATTGTAAAGCATGTATAAAGGAAATATTTACAATAAAGCCAATATATAAACTTCCTTTCCGTATAGACGTATTTACGTCAAATTCTCCGGAACCTTGGTTCCACTGACTTTTTTTTTTTTTTTTTTTTTTTTTGCTATTTCGAATTATGACTATCTTCTCATTTCGAAGAAAGAACTTTCTTTTAGGAGGAATAATACAAAGGAAAGTGTGTGTACGTTATGAGTAGGTCTACGTAATTACACACGAAAGCTTTGTTCTTAGATATGTATTGCATACGCATTACAGTACATCAATTATGGGAAAACTAATATTGCGAGTGTTAAAGTGTAGTGTTCAGGAACATGTTACGTCTAAGAATTCATGAATTGAGCAATGTAGACAATTACATAACGAAATACTTCATGATTTATACAAGTTATCTAGCATGATGCAAAAGAACTAAGAAGAGAAGCTAGTGCCGTGGACTGAATAGAGTTAAAGCCAAAACGGTATAAAGATTTCTAGAACCGCTTATGTTTTGTGGGTTTCATTGTTATGAATTTTAGGGATGTAATTATAAATGTTACAGCACGAATCATAACGTAATGAGCACCAGATGTGCAACAGATATGTCTGTAATACTGATTTAACATCTGTTTGAATCCTGTTGTACGTGTTTGTCTAATCATCTGTGAGTGACAAATAAATCCATACTGGCGGTAACACAGTTTCAGTAATTAGACGGTCGTATAGACCTAGAACAGTTTTTGAACTTTTAGCACACCTATTTCGTGTTTTGGCGCGTTAAAATCATGTCCAGTAAACCGATTATCTTGAGATTTTTTGTCCGACTAATGTTGCAAAAGTCACGTTGGTGTGAAGTCTCACTATGTAAGTGCCTGCTGAGATTTTTTTGCATTTTTTTGCTGTTAACAACGTTCCGGTCTCTGCAATATGACGTCATACAGGATAAATTATCATAGAGATTGACTAATTGGAGCTGAATTACGTTACAATCAGCATGCGTCATTACGTTATAATTCTACTCAAAGCCAATATGGTTTCGTGCCTTATTATTATTAATCTGGAAGCTTGTTTTTGACACAAAATTTAATTTAATTACTATGATCGCCCACACTTATGCTACTTCTAGTGGTTCAGTATCAGATAGTTTGTTCCCATTACATCATGAACAAGGCAGATCAAACCGAATATAGTTACTCTGTAGTGAATGTCGGTAATGAAGTTCTTTGTTTGTATTAACCTGTGGGAACCGAGTAGGTCCAAAGCAGCTAAAGAAACATGATTCGCCGTTGCCACGGGCCGAACACCGCCTGGCTCATTAACCGTGTATTGCTGTGGTTGTTAAGTACACAGCTCGTATGTGCACTCTGTGTGGCCGCAGTCTTCACAAAATAACCATGAGTTCAAGGCAAAACTTAGAGCCAGCTTTGCTACTGAACAGGCTTTCATAAACACTTCTCCCTCTTTCGTCAGTGTAATGTAGCTACGTGCTTTGTGTGAACTTGTATCATTTAATTTAGTTCTGGTCAAGCCACTCACATTATCCGGCCTGAAGCGTGGGTCTTGACCGCTCGAGCCAACTCCTGGATCTTGGATTTAAAATCCATCTCAAAGCATGACATGAGCACGCTTATTTCTATATTGTGTAGTCTGTGTGGGCTCAGGCCTTCGATGGATAGAAACCTCTCCCACCCACCCCAGCCCCAAGGAATCGTAGAAAATGTCGAAACAATTTCGTAAAAAGTGGAAAAACGATTCTCGAGATAATGAAAAGCACAGGGTAGACCGTATATTAATTTTGGTTTGCAGTTACATGCCTTGCGTTGTCAGCTATTTTCACTGAGTTAATAGAAGTTTTGTAATTCTATAGTAGAATGAAATTTAGCTTATGTGTTGGCGTGTTTAACCTGTAAGTAGGTGATGTTCTTGGTTTTGGCTGTGGTAACCTCAAGTCTCAGATTGCGAGTAAGTGGTTACAAAGCTGAAAGTACAGTCCACAGACCAGGAGAAAAGCCCTGCTAGGAATTCGATATACGCGCATGCGCAAGATTTCGCGGTGAGTGACGACCGATCCTAAAAGCATTCGTTCCACAACCACTGAACGAACAACAGACGACAGGCTTTCATGTGTTCTAATGGGTACAGCTTTAAGATTACCTCACAGCGGCACAGTGATTTAATATAGAATATTATCGCAACACCCGCAAACACATTAGAGGTGCACTCACTACACGCTACTCTTAACTGCTTGATGTTTTCAGTCTTTGTTGTAGCGTAAAACTCTGACGTATCAAACTTCTCACCAATAGCAGCCCTCTAGTTCACTTGATAGTAAAGATTCCCCCTGCACCGCACCAGAAACGACATTCCCCCCGCAGGGCTTTTATCCTGGTCTGTGGACAGTACTTGAATCCGAAGTTACTTCATTACTTGTAGTTCTAAACACGTTGCACAGAGTGTGCTGTTCCTTGTTATTGTTTTTTTAGGGCAGAACTTACAACTGTAACTTATTACACACTACAGTAAGATGAATTGTTCACATATAAGCTATAAGTTTCGCAGAGTACTCATATATTTAATTGACTTATAAACGATATATCATGAATTAGGTACACAACCTAGTGTTTTAAGACATTGCATATTCATATCTCCAGTGCTTAATATATTAATCAATTTTACACTGATATTTAAGTAAGTTTACAACAAACTTTTTACAGTACGTTTTTAAGTGAATAATTGTTAGAAGAGAAGAGATATGCTGATGCAAATTTTCAGTAGATTAACGCTTGTTTAGACCCCTTTTGCGTTCATGGTATTTTTCTGTAGGCGTAACGCATGGATAGATAGCTGGAGTTATGCTATCATTTTTCGCACAAAACTTGCCTTATTAAATGTTACAATATGCACATAGAGTTTCAGAACTCTAAAATAAGTGGCTGGAGCGTTTTTCTGTAACACGTTCCGCGGTTGGGTTGGTGTTTGATGGCAAAACGACCATAACAGCTCTAGGGAATATTGGTCGATTTAACCAGGCCATGGCAGTGGAGGTGTCTGGTGCTGCGGTAGTCGACAAGAACACTGACTGTTAAGGATACACCATTCTAATTATTTATCGATCCTTACAATGAATATCTCTGTTGTATCTTCCTCGGCAGGCTTCAGCCCTTTACGTTATTACCACTACTCTTTAAGTTAGAACTTGGTACTACGCGTAATTAGAAGGGAGGAATTACTGGAAGACATTGTTTCCTTTTTTTTGGAAAATATGCTGATGCCCACGTAACACGTCCTACCTTCGTCCCTTACCTTGCGCAGATACCTCGTCGGATGTCAGGCGACTACTATGTGGCATTTTCAGTAGCAAGGTAAGCAAAGTTAGTCTTCTTCCGATTCCCTGTCAGTGATCATGCAGTCATCTAACGCTTCTTAGAATTTTCCTTTATCAAAGTTAGGATCGCTTAGTGTAAAAGAACAAATCATACAGCGAGGTTATAGCATAGTTAACGTATCTGGTTAGCAGATTGCAAGATGAAATAGTAACAGCTCTTCCTTCAAATATTTCGGAACAAAAGCAAAAAATTAAAATTCCAATCAACTCATCTTTCAAATAGATTTAAATTCGTGGACTGTTTGCTGTCATTTAATTCTGAGCATTTGTCCTCCCGACTCTAATCAACACATAAAGATTAAAATTGTTTAAATGTAAATTATAAATACAGTTTTACATCTGCCTTTACATGGACGTGCTCTTTACCAATTATCATTATGGTAATGAAATCAAAAAAGTATAATAGGTCATGTATGTGATATGTGAAGTGTCTATGAATGTATGCGAAACCTGAGCTTAGTTGGGTGTAAATTATTAAAATTAAACTAAATAAATAGGGTGTAATGGCGTGGACTTGATTCAGATAGCTCAAAATATGGACCAGTATCGAGGCTATTTTGAACTGTGTATTTTTTTTTAATTTTCCCAAGTTCCTGGGATATTTTTACCAGTTGAGTGAATAACAGCTTATCAAATAGTAGTGTATTCCATAACAATATACGTGAAATACATCACCTCATTTGTACCTCCATATAATCTTAAAAGCATGCCATTGTATGGGCCTTTATAGTTCAACATACTAATAGTCAGTATCCAAATGCCCATTTGAGATGTTCGCACTTCATATCAGCAAAAAATCTGACTGTCGTTCAGGTTCTAAACGGTCAGCATCAGGGGAGTTCCCTTTGGGTCTAAAGCTGGTAACTGCGTAAACCACATCTGGTGTTTTACCCCGCTCAGTGTCTTGGTTATAAGTACATGAAATTTAATCTCTTAGTACATGCGTACATTCGCGACGTGGTGGTTTGATATAGGAGACACTTTTGTTATCGGCTCTCTTCTTCCGCAAGCACATTGTGAAATCAGTATCATATTTCATTCAACCCTGCAGGTAAAAATGTCAGTCTGGGAGCTTGAAAATCTCAGCATGATTTCACAGTGCTGTGTAGTATAAACCCACATTTTGGACAGCCATAATGACCTGTTTGTCGCAAATATTGCTGCCAGTATTTGATGGAGTAGTATCTAGGAAACGTCTAAATATTTTCTTCTAGAAGAATGTTGAATACAGGTGAAACTGAAGAATCATTTCCTTGCTTATTACAGTGGACATTTTAATAATGGATGAATTTCTTTCGCCCAGCCATCTCTCGTGGAAACAGAAGAAGGCTGCTGTGCCAAATAGAACGACGTTTAAAGCTTTTTATAGGAGGCCTAATGTGCTTCCTTCCTCCTAATTCATTATTAATAGCCGGAGTAGTTCTGTTTCCAACCACGTGGTTTTAACCGAACGGTTGGGAGATAAAAAGATAGAATTTCGAAATGCAACCCATATCTCTTTGTCCTTTATTTAATCTCTTGATGTCATAATGAGGAGCATTTACAGCGAAGTCAGAACAGTAGCATTCCATTTTCAGCAGGGAGAGATTTCATAATATTAAAGTCTTAAACTGAATCTGATGGTATGTCCATTGCAGCTTTATTATCATGTTCAAACTCTAGACGTTTCTTTGACATTACATAAACCTTAATTGTGATTAATCCGACAAGCTGCACATAATTTACTGTTAGATGGGATCGTATTTGAAAACACGACGTATGATGAGTTGGTTTTCCCGCCTTGGAGTGACAGTGTTTTTTAATAGTGGAAGTAAGTTAATAGCAGATATTATTATTATTATTATTATTATTATTATTATTATTATTATTATTCAGTGTTCTGTCTGACGACAGGTCCATTGCTCTGCCCAAAAAGAGCTCTCCAGTTTTCCCTATTCTCAGCTTCTCGTTTTAATTCCTGGAACTTCATCTTCTTTCCTTGTTTCAGATCGTCGGTTAGGTGCATAAGTCTTCTTCCCAGTCCTTTATATCTGTCTTATATTTTCCTGTCTCTATTTCTTTGTAGTACGATATTTATGCTGTAGAAAATGGAGGGATAAATGTGAAGGAACTAGTAGTGTTTTCAGATTCCTTCTTGCCGTGGAGGTTTATTGTTTCTAAGGACTGACCCTCATAGGTTTGGTAGAAGTAGGTGATAATTTTACGTCGACAGACCAGTTAATCTAGAGAAAGTTCTATTTACCCAGAACCTACGTGTAGAAAGAAATACGAGAGTCCTGCAGCTCGTTGTAGTAAAGTAAAGGGTTACTACTTTCCGGCCTCTCAAAATATTTTGTGTGCGAAGTGTCTAAGGACTTTCATCTGGCCACTATTTGGCCGCCGGAGTTTTATTTGTTTAAACAATGTTCAGTTAAAATTTTGTGGCTGTTGGTGGCAGTTTAATAATTTTTATGCTCCTGATAAGATTCCTCAAATTGCAGTATCAACGTGAATGAACCTACAACCATAGTTAACCCTACAAAATAATGGTACGCTGTTCTGCTCAGAGCACGGATGTATGTACGTAACTGGCTGCTTTCCTCGGAAGAAGAGAGGCACTTATGTGTCCGTTTTACCTCATTTTGTAGGGTGCCAAAGACTGTGTCACTAATGAAGAAGGAAATCGTTCAGAAAAAAGGAGTAAGCCTATTTATCAATGTCCTTGTAGCAGTCCTTTAGAAGTTAAAAGTCATTCAATTTCCAGCATGTTGCGGATCCAAACGGTTAACTACTGATTTCGCAACAGCCAACCACTGTATCCTACCTCGTGCTATGTGAATCCGTTTCACAATGCCATATCCCATTTCTTTAAGATTAATTTTTAATATCATCCCCTATTTACTTCGGGTGATTCAATACTCCAGTACAATATTAATGGAGGTTGTTGGGGAGGTAATTTGAAGCAGAAAATGCTAATACATGTTTCAAATTCGCCTCCGTTTTGGAGTGTTAACATTTTAGCGTTATGTCGCATTGTATTATAGCGAAACTTTGACGGAGGGTTCGCGAAAGTGCAGGTACGCAGTTGAAGCTCAATAAGAGTCAGGTAAGAGTGTCCGTAGCAAGTGTTCCAAGTCTCCCACACGAATAGGAAAGTACTGATGAAAGATTACCTTGTAGTGGCAATTGAAAAATGTTACAAAGAATAGAATTTGCTTGTTGGTTTTGAGGTTTTCACAGCAGTGGGTATGAAGATTTCTGTCTTCTGGGTTGTTGAGCTGTGTAGTCTGGTCAATATTAACCAACGTTTCAGAGGTCATACTGCCTCCGTCATCAGGGCGATTCATCGCAATCTTCAGTACAATTTGCTTGCTTGCTTCCTTCTATTATTGCAAACAAAGGATCCCGTTGATATGTAATGTTAAGCGAATGTTTTTTATTGTGTAAAAATTGACGATGACAATAATAAAAGCAACATTAACGTAAAAAGTCTTAACTAACAAACGGTGGCGAATCAGAAAAAAATCCATCATATGCCCCAAAAATACTCCACATCAACCTCGTTAGAGCTTTGAATCATGTATCCAACCTATTTCGTTTAGGCTTTCCAAATAAAATTTGGCATTGATTTCTTATTTACCAGATTTGTGCTTTATGTCTCTCTCACGTCATTTTCCTAGATTTCATCACCCTAGTAATGTTTTAAGAAGTTTAGACTTGCAAATTATGAAACAGCTTATTATATGAATTTGTAACAACCCGTTACTTCCTACTTCTTAGTAACAAATTCTGTCCTTTGCACCCTGTTTTCAAACCCTGTCAATGTATGTCTTCTATTTTGGTCAGCAATTAAGTTTAAAACACAAAGTAAACCAAGACAAAATTATAGTTTATAATCGTTACATCTTTGTATAGGAAAGGAGAAGAATTTGTTATGCTGTTTATTTTTCGCGAATGTAATTTTAGTATTTCTTACTTGTTCGCAAATAATTTAAAATAACTATAATTATTAACTTTTAACTTCGTAGTTTCATTAATGATGGCTACTTACTGCGAATTTTTTTGCAAGGTGCCATAGAAGAGAATACAAAATACGGAAGAAAAATAAAATGAAGAGAACGCAGATTCCCTGAACAAGTCCTTCCCTAGCGACTTCGTTTCCCAACTCGAGACATGCATCTTGGACGCTGTGGAAGTCAAGATGTCTCCACTGTAATTTTTTTCTCTGCTGGCCCTCAGAACTAGCGCTCTACCTGGCAATGTTCAGAACCATTCTGGCGGAGAACGTAATTCGACGCAAGTTTGAATCCCAGGGGAAGTGAACCAGTGATTCGGGGGGCCTTTGCCGTCTGTAACGAGGGCATGTAAAAGGGAGAGAAGATGAGAACGGAGAAACTGAGAGCAAACAGCGGGAAGTAGAGAGGAGGCAAACTTTTCAATACCAGTGCTTGGATTTACTTTAACCCCCCTAGTTATTCTTTTCTAACCAGGACCGTCAATTTTGTCTCTCCTATAGCCTCAGAAACAGATGGCGTGTGTAAAAGACAACACTTTGACTCTTGTGAACTTTTCCACCCTGCACTTTGAAGCCATTTTCCTTTGTGCGAAACAGGAAATTGTAAAAAAGCGACCGGCGTGACATAAAAGCTTTCTGGGATCAACACGTCGTATAATACTACAGACCATTGCAACTCGACTTTATTTCCTGTTTCCTTACACTTCATAATAACGGTCTGAAAAGAGACTTTTAGAACTCCAGAGAGCGAGGAATACGTAATAAATTGCTTCGGTTGGTTTGCTAATGGTTCTGGTGTTTTTCTGCTATTTAAAAATGTTCTGAATTTTTGACTGAATTCTTGATACGTAGGTCCTGTGCATGGCCAGCTATATATTATTTCAAAGGATGTGCTCGCTGCTTACAACACATTTCGTGACGAAGTGCCTTGATGCCATACTGTCAGCGCTAGAAAATCACTCCAGTATTATGGATTGTTAATATTAGAGACACTGCAGGTGACTGGTTCAGCGTGTCACATTGCCGATGGTTATTTATTTATTTAGTGTTATGTCTGACGACAGGTCCATATAAACAGGATCCTTCCATCCTTTTCTCGGACTGGGACCTGTTCATATACGTTCTTGGCAGATGATCCAGAAGTGGTTTGCCATTGCCTTCTTCTGTGTGTGAATGGAGTAATTGTTGGGATGCCACGGAGAAACCGGGGAAGCCCCCGGAGGAAACCTCCGTGTTGCCTAGACCACGGCCTTGCCCAACACAAGTTATAAATTCGGGCACCGCCGGGAATCGAACCCGAGACCCCCAGGATTACAAGGCCAGCGTCCTAACCGCTACACCACCGTGGCTATATTGCCGATGATTATGAAATAATAATTTAGTGGCTTTAGTTTGTAACTTGTTTATTGACGCTGTATAAACTGAGAACGTCGAAATGTGTGAGGTGTTGGTTATGTATTTCTGTGTGGATAAAAGAAGACGTACTTTGACCTTGGGCAAACAATTAATTTAATGTAACAAAGATTAAAATCTGCCATCTTCACACAGGAACTACTTCCGGCTTCAAACCCTAACACTATCTTTATTCCTTACCATCTCCCTGGTATTAATCCGGCAATAAACACAGCGTAGAGACTCAGAAGAGTAGCAACATATTCAATGCCGTATGAATCTCGCATCTTTTACAGTGCACAATTTTGGACTGCGTTTTACAGTCAGATACCTTATATAGTTCCCTGTGTGACAGAATCAAGCGTAATCTGTGATTAAATAAACAGACAGTGCTTTCGGTATTTCACTCTGCGGAGATGTGCGCCTAATAATGTAACTAATGGTTTGTTTTGTGAGGCGACAAGGTATAATACATGTGTACGCCCCTGGAAACTGTTGGAATTCAATTCAGTCACATGCTTCAGTGTTTGGGACTTACTTCAGTCTATACAATTATGAAGCATCACACTAATAAATTACAATTTTCAGCAACATTGAACATGCTCAGTACGATTTAACTAGACACCTTGGTCTGTATAACACTCAAAAGATTACTTGAAACAATAAATTTTGAAATGGGGCACTAACTAGTTTGTTGGGTGATTTGTGTCTTATCAACAACGCGAGTTTGTGTAAAATGAAACAAAGAATGGGATGAAAAGGATTGGAAATAATTGTCGTGGCCTATTACAAGTTTCTCTGTCAGCAGAGGTCTGGAAACAGTCTTACAGTTTAAAGTCGGTAGCTATAATAACAACATTTGCTAATTAAAATGCATACCAATAAATAAATAATTAATTGGTTTTAGTTCAAAAGGTTTCTAGTAGGTGCATGCTATTTTCACACTGTTTGTGTCTCTGCTGTATAATTTGCTATCCAGATGTTGTTTAATCAGAAAAGGTATGACATGTGGATTTTCGTTATTTTCTGTATTATAAAGAAACCTTTTGCACATTTATACTCTTAGGTATGGATCCCATATGTCATATTTTTCAATGACTGTAGTTTAGACGGAAGGAAATCTTCCTTCTTCACAATGTCGTGAATGGAACTCTTTGAGTTCCTAGTTTGCAGGCGTCACTAACGTGGGACTAGCAAAAACTTTTACATTTACCATTTCTTGGAATTCTCCTCATGTATGTGGAAGATGAAAACATTGCATATCTATCACAAAGTCAGACCCTTTAAAATTTTTTTACAAGAGGTTTCTTACTGCGTACAGTGTAACTGAATTTCTTGTTGAATGAGAGTTTCCTTGACACGACAGTGACGCATCAACTTCCGTAAACAGCAACAATGTATTGCCTAACTGAGCGAGATTTAACTGCTCAATACGGACTATGTTCCTTTGAATTATTTATATATATCGTTAAATTAATGTTATACATACACGTGGCTCCATAGTAATAGTGGCCGTACGTTGCAGTAATCAGAGATACCATGAAACAATCTTTATGTTGAAAATTTCTGTCTTCTGGGTTGTTGCGCTGTGTAGTCTGGTCGATGACGGAGGCAGTATGACCTCTGAAACGTTGGTTAACATCGACCAGACTACACAGCGCAACCCAGAAGACAGAAATCTTCATACTCACCGCTGTGAAAACCTCAAATCTTACATAAGTCTTTATGGTGGCATTTGTTTCAGACATTCCGTACACTTCGTAACCATAATTTTCATCTTCTGGTTTGCAGTAATGATACTTGGTAAAAGTTTATATTGTTTCTCTGCAGTTGGAAAAAAGCAACGAGCGGCAGATTCTACTCAAGAACATGCAATTTGAATCATCTGGCAGTTATTCATGCGAAGTCTCCACTCAGACGCCTATCTATACCAAGCCGTCCAACGACCACGAGCTGTTGGTCATTGGTAAGTGTATATTCAGTTCTCAGAGTGTTAGCATCAGGAACCAAGCCGCCCTACTTCCTAACCCTTTATGCTAAACTTCCAGAATCGCGTGTATTGAACTCATTCCACGCTACCATGTAATGAATATGCGAGAGTGGTTCAAGGTTTCATAGTACTTATTTTTTTACATAATATGTGTTTACCAGAATTACGAAATACCCTTCATGGTAGATGGTGCAACACTGTTATTATTCCCTTCCACGTAGCATACCATTCTAGTCTTCGCGTTAGAAGCAGTACAAAATGGCGTTGGTCTGTCACTCAGAGTGGAACCTGCTGAAATTCTCCTCTTGTTAAATGCACAATATGGGCAAGAGACTTTGCAACAGTTTATAATTGGTGCAACAAGTTTCCTGAATTCCATCGCTAACAGACCACATGGTCACGTGAATTCGACAGCTGGCACAGGTATGATCATTCGTCGCATTGAGCAGGTGATTTTTTTAAAAAAAAAGGAATTAAGTACGTAAAATTGCAACCACAGAATGCGCAAATGTTTGAAGTGTACAGACACTAAGTTGTGAACATTTATTGGTCAAGAAAGTGTGTGCACGAAGGATCCCAAAGATGCTGACGTTCGACTAGAAGGCCACATTGTGTCTGCCGACCTTCTGAAGCGGATTAAACTGGAGAAGGACGCAATATTGGAGCAAATAGTGACTTGATACATGTGTGTGCTACTTCACTCTAGAATCAGACGTCCAGTTTGGAATGGCGCTACAAACACAACCAAGAAATTCAAGACAGCCTTCGGCTGCAAAAATAAACTGTCTCTTGGGATTCAGGAGTAATTGATGTCAATATTCTGCCACCATGTGCGACAATTAATGCTCAGTATTACAGTAACCGACTTGTCGATGATGTTCACGCAGTAATTCGCAAGAAAAAAAAATATTGATAGGCGGTGTCGGACACTGCCGCAGTTATTTTCGTGAAAACGTCAGTCGTGTATAGTATATTGAAATTAAACAAAAATTTTGTTTTGAATCGTTTAATTCATTTGCAACTTACATTTATTGAATACAGAGTAGTGGTATGAGAAGTAGGATACATATGGCTTTGAAATTATTTGAATACCATACACATCCATACTTGACCCAGGCTCGTCAGATGCCGTCTGAGTTGTCAGAGCGCGCTTACGTTGCCTATATTCGCGGCAGTACTGCGCGTTGGTTTTGGGTCCGGGTCCGGCGTTTTCGGCGTCATTGTCTTTGGAATTTTGTGCTCTACGCATTCGTGCCCGATTTTTGTAATTCTGGTTGTACTTTGCCCTCATATATCGCGACATTTTAAGAAAATCGGGAAAGTTTCAAACTTTTTCAAATTCACAGCCTCGTATTCTTTTGAGTTTCTGAGATACACACTTAGAGGCCAGGATGAGTTGTAACATATACACTCCTCTTCAAAACAACACTTGGTTCACTCGGATCGGATAATTAGTCTCTGAGATATGATCCCGTTTATGGACACGTGTCGAATCCGGAAAGTCGAAAATCGTGGGTTCAATTGCGCGTGCGCAGTTCGCGACGTCCGGCCGCCACGAATGTCGGAGTGGTACTGGCACAAACTATCATCCTTCCTCTTTAAAACGAGACTAAGATGGCGGCGCTATGTCTATGTTTAGCCGAGTTATTGAAGTTTGAAATTACTTCGACAGAAACTGTCGCTCATTTGGGCGCGATTGCCTCCCCACACCCGGCATTGATTTTAAAGACGTTTTCACGTCAAAAGACCGAAAACTATCAGAAGGAAACATCATGCTTCATGATAACGCGCGTCCACATACGGCGATTATTACAAAGAGCACGATGGCAGCCTTGGACTGGGAAATCTTGAACCACCCTCTTTAAAGTCCGGATTTAGCTCCTAGTGATTTATCACTTGTTTGCGCCAGTGAAAAAGCATCTGGGAGGGCAGATATTCAAGATAGATGACGAATTGAAGCGTGGTGTTTTGAATTGGCTACGCAGTCGGTTCACCTCCTTCCTCGTTACGGGCATCACTGCCTTACCACGGCGATAGAGAAATGTGTCAGTGTATAGGGGTAATATAATGAAGAACATAAATAATTTTGACATGTATGTGTTTTGTGTAAAGGAAAGAGCCCGGATCAACCTTGAACCACCATATTATATTCATTTATAAGTGCAAGAACCAGGCAGCGGTGGGCTCTGGACAAGGTATATGATCTAGGACAGTGGTATTCAACCTTTTTTGTTCGCGTACCCCCAGATATAATTTCTCTTCAACTTTGTACCCCTCAAAGCTGTTGGTGTATAATTCAAGTTATACATAGTTTACAATCGACATCTAAAATAAATTAAATAAATTACATTACTGATTATTCAGTGTTTATCATAAAATATTTTTTTTTTAAATTTCACGTACCCCCTAAGATGTCTTCGCGTACCCAAGGTTGAATAACACTGATCTAGGACATTCCCCCTCTTTACATTTGTCCTAAAAAATTAGACTATACTTTTATACCAGCACAAACGTAAGGTTTACTGTCGGTTCGTTTTGTTGCTTATGTTGGATTTTGACCATACTCGTACAATCACTTTTTCTCCCGTTTATATAGGTCAGGGGGTTCAAACTTCTTTCCTCGCTCGGGCCAAAATAGTTTTTCTGTTGGACCCAAAGGCCAAGAAACCCCTACTGTCACTATTGCATTTTACTTATCTTTAATACGTAATAATAATAATCGTAATAATTATTCAGAAATGACAAATTACCATTGCATATGCTGAAATATAAATTTTATTTAAATGTGCACAAACTGCTATTAAGTTGTATATTATTTTGCTCCTGCAACAGCTTGTATCTTTCATAATATTTACCTGGAAAACTTACACAAATTATTTTAAATCCGCTACTTTAACAGCTTGTATCTGATCAATAATAATTTGTACCAGTAGAACGTACATCTTATGCTTTTGAAGTCAATGGCTTTTGTGAGAGCTTTGAGCAGAATGTTCTTTTACCAGTGACAGAATGGCAACTTCGAAAAAAATAGGTTTGTACTAACTAGTAACAAATTAACAAATACTTTCGCAGGTCGGATTACAAGTGGTCACGGGCCGCCAGTTGGACAACGCTGATATAGATAATGGATTTTGTTTATTGGCACCAAATTGCGTATTTGAAGGTCAGTAAAAATCGTACAACGTAGCAACAAGAATAGCGGGCGAATGAAGCTGAATATCGTTGTGTTGTTGATTAAGGACCGCGCCATGAAGGACTTTAGTCCTTCCGTGGCTTTGAAGCATAAAATTTGGTGAAGGTTACTTTAGTGCGTGTTCATTGCATTTGGTCGGTCAACAAGAACAAACACAGCATCGATCCCCTGAATCTGTAAATCAGAAACGGGAAATTTCTCTTTTCTTATAGGTAGAATGCTTGTGTCACGGAATGAGTAACACTAGAAATAGTCTTTTGTTTACTAATTATTAAATAGGTCTAAATTATAAGCACTGATTGAAAGTACCTTGTTCTCAAAGACATAACCAAACGTATGGAAGATCCACGCTGAAATTTAATGAAAAAAATCTGTTTTATACCTTCGGTCCTTAATTGAGATTAAAATATTTATACGCAGATCCGCTGTATATGAGAAATTGTAAATTTATAAAGATTTAAGTTGTTGTAAGAATATCTCTGCAAGTCAGCTGACCTACAGATAGAACGCAGAAGGGGGGGGGGGGTTAAATTTTAATGGAATTGTATGAAGTGTGGTCAAACAGCAGTATTGTAATGATATTCATTTTGTTGAAATTTTTTACCAAAACACGTGTAGGGCGGAGACTGTTTCAAGAACTAGTCGTATATGGGAGGATAATATTTAAGTTGACCATAATTAAACACCGTGATATGTAATAACTGTACTAATTTGTTTCAAGATGGGGACCAGTGGCAGACTGTTGTGAAAAGGGTTAGGAAATTCAAGGTTCCTTGAAAGGCGCGAAATTTATGCACTGGGTAAAAGAATATCAGTTTCTAAAGGCCCGTGCTTCGTGGAGTTGGTCGGTTAAATGCTTCCGTTCATTTGTATTTCCGCAAGTTTATAGCTACTCGTTAGTATCATAAAGCAAAATCCGAATTTGTGTCTAACTCCCTAGGTTATGACATCAGTTTATCCCATCTCTAGTAAGAAACTCGATCATTTGTATATATTATCAAGTTAGGGCATTATGTATAAGATGACGTATCTGCCAAATATTACAAATTATTCAGTAACGTAATAAAATCTCACTGTATCACTATTGAATCTGACGGGTTCAGAAGGTGGCTTCAGTGATAATGACGTGGAGCCGGTATAAATATTAGGAATGTCGCTGTGTGTACGCAGAGACGCAGCGAGATCCACCTGAGGTGCTGATACCGAAGTCCGCTTATCAGGTGGGAGAAAGATTAGAGGTCAACTGCACGTCCAGCCCAGCACGGCCCGTAGCCGACATCACCTGGCTGGTCAACGGCATACCCGTAAGTAAAACCCTTCACATTTATAATCGTTCTTTCACATCTGTGTGTCGTGTTACGAAGCCGATATTTCTACCGGTCTGTGTCTGTGTGATGGGTCATAATGGTGGGAAATACAACAAGCTTTAAATGTTTACAGCAAAACCGATTTGTCTAAACTACTAAGACCCAAATTATGTGTTCTTTCTTTCGCCCAGTTGGCAGTAAGTATCGACTAGACCAGTGGTCCCCAACCTTTTTGTGCCTACGGGTACATTCGAGAGTTTATGAGATCGTGGCGGGCACCAACCAATTAACAAAGCCAAATTCTTTTCTCTTGATAAATAAGATATGGACACAAAATAATACACAAAACAACACGACGTTTAATGATACAAGAAACCATGCAATCAGAAATACGTACTTTCAAAAGTACAATTATTATTACTCAAGTGGGAAGTTAGTGTGATGTTTGGCGCTGCATTTCATTGGCCGGTTTTTCAAATTTGGGGGTGTAAGATGATGTTGCTGCTCGCAAACAATCGTCAAGATGGGCGTCAGTAAGTCGAGATCTGTGCTTTGATTTTATAATGTTCGTGGTTGAACGACCTTCATTATTTCACATTCCAATCAAGAAACCTCTATGTTTCGTTGATAACGTGGAATACTTGTTCGCATTTTTCTTAATAAAATAGCTTTACAGGACTCTCCTTTTTCCAATGGGAGCATATTAGAAGCCTTTTGTCGTTACTTTGCCTGTTTTTTTATATCAAGAATTTTATCTGGACTGTCAGAAGTATTTGTGTACAGACTTATAGATATTTGTTTAACTTTTATGGAAGATGAGATACAAACAAAATGTATACTTTCTCATTAGCTTAACGTCGTAATAAAAACTGCCAGTTTTCAGTCACGGGCGGCCATTTTCCGTGTAGGCATTGCAGTCTACATCACAGGGTCACTGTGTTTATCCATAAGGTACCACGGGGAAGAACGTGTCTCTGAACTTTATAAAATTATAAACATTTTCACATTATTCTGTTAGTGCTACGAGGACAACTAAAACGATCCAATAATTTTAACGAAACTTGTGTTGTTTGTGCAGAAATGTCTGTTCTATAGATATTGGTCACTAATGGCAAAACTTTTACGATCGGAAGTTTTGAAAACTCCACTCAACGACGTTAAGCGCCGCTATGTGTCTTATTACGAGTTTTGATAGACGGCTCTGATTCGAAGCCGCCTACTTACTTACGTTGCCGGAATACTTAAAAGGCAGCGAACATCACGCAGTAACATGTAGCTCATGATACTCTGAAGGTTTGTGGAAATTATTCATGATTCAAAAGTAGCTGAAGGTTTTTTATTGCGTTCACTCGACCAGAATGATGCTGAGATCTTACTGACACTTCTTCCGTGTGAGGTCCTTAGCAAATGTTCCCCAAATCAGTACCAAACAATTTTTTTTTTTTTGGGGGGGGGTGACCATTCACACCCATAGTAGAACAGGCTTCTTTCTTGTAGAAATATTTACGTTTGCAGACATCTGACGCGAGGGTAAAATGTAATGAATTGAGTAGTACATTGGGCTCACTATATCTAGAAGCTTCAGACAGACACCAGTAAGCATTTCCCTCACGTGAGCCTCATGATGGAGGCAGCAAAGACCTCTGAAACGTCGGTAAATCTCAGAAGACAGGCATCTTCAGGGAGTACTTGCTTAAAAAGCACAAACAGTTTTTTTGTTGTTGTTGGGGAAGTGTGATGTTCTTGTCTAAGGTATGGACTGAATTATTAAATATTGTTACTGTAATTCGTAAATATTTTAACTTTTGAGCATTTTAAAATAATTAACAAGCTACATTCTCTGATATAATTTAGCTATTGTAATTTTGATTTTGATTTGAGTTCTCCTGACTGTACCTGATCATGTATTTAGTTTTCTATGTGTCTGTTTTAGGTGTTTATGATTTAGACTAATTTTCTTTTTCTAGATTTTAGATGGAAATAAAAAAATATTTTGAAACTTATTATTCCTTTAATTTTTTTGTGAACGTTATTTTGGTTTGTTACTGATTACCCTAAATATTTTTTAAACTGTGCCACGTTTTGGAAGGGCATTTAAAAAGCGTAAAAACAAAGAAACAAATGTTCCATTCACTTGCACCATCTATTTTCGTTGTTGATTTTATGTGAAATGCGTGGTTCTGATCACATCTGCAGAGAACCGAACGATCCACTCACTAGTGTGAAGTACAAAGACAAAGAGACAGAAACTGCGGTGCAATACGAGGATGAAACATTGAGTGTGTACCTTGAAGCGTGGAAGAAATGAAGTGAGATAAATGGACTAGACAGCTGCCGCTGACATTTAGAAATGAGGTGGTCTCCAAGTTGTTTACGAACTGTCTGTTGCTCCATACACCACCACCCCCCCCCCCCCCCCCACGGCAAAGGGCTTCCATTACTGACATTTTAAACTGAAATATTGTAGTCTGCTGCCTACTGCTTTTTATTCAAAGAAACGAACTTAAACAATCTTCATGACTTCTTCAACGATAAATGTTAACTTGAAGATGGCTGTTTTCTGTGTTGTAGCGCCGTGTAGTCTGAGACGTTTACCGATGTTTCAGAGATGTTGCTGCCTCTATCATTACATTTCTGTGTTGGCTGTCCATGATAATATTTTCAAAACGTAAAGTACAGTGCAGGAATTTAAAAAAAGTCGAGACAAAGTGCTTTGAAGACAATCTGCACCCATTCCACCTTTCTCCGATATGTCAGTAAGATTGAGATATCTCGATTTTATCACTTCCAAGAACATCTGTTTGTGTTGAGAAATTTTATTGGAAGGAAGTATTTGTACTATGAGTGATCAGGTACATACTTCATATAGAAATAATAAAAACACCCAGTTTCTTAACTTGCATTCATAGAATTTTAGATGGTATCCACGGAAAGGTAAATTTTTTTTTCTAGCTCTAGTGCGAACATATTGAGGGGTGAATATTTTGCCATTTTCATTCATAATTTTATCCGTAGAAACACACTCAGGATGTCTTGTACCGTCAGTCACTTCTTCCTTCTCAGCTACGTCAATGTGATTCTCCTGTACAGTCCGCAGACAAGGAGAAAATCCCTGCTAGGAATTCGATATACGCGCATGCGCAAGATTTCGCGGTGAGTGACGACCCATCCTAAAACCATTCGTTTCACAACCACTGAACGAACAACAGACAACAGGCTTTCATGTGTTCTGATGTGTATAGCTTTAAGATTATCTCACGGTGGCACAGTGATTTAATCTAGAATATTATCACAACACCCACAGAACACAGTACAGGTGTACTCACAAAACGCTACTCACAACTGCTTGATGTTTTCAGTCTGTGTGCAGTAGAGTAAAACTCTAACGTATCACACTTCCCACCAATAGCAGCCCTCTAGCCTACTTGATAGTAAACATCACCCCTGCACCGCACTAAAACCGTTTTCCCCTCCCAGGGATTTTCTCCTGGTCTGTGGACAGTATTTGAAAGTCTGTCTTCTCGGTTTCAGTATCGTGATCTGATTCCCGAACATAATCTACTTCATCTTCGTCTTAGTCATATTTCTTCCTCGTCTCTGCTTTAGGGGTTAACGAGTTTTATGTTACGGTTGATATCATAAGGATTTGTAAATATCATTGCACTAGGCGACTGTAGAATGAGTGCTGCTATCTACCGGAATGCCAGTGAAACATTCAGTAGAACATAACGATGGCTGCAGAGAAAATGTAAAGAGGAATGGCTTGGGATCATTGAGTCACCCCACAAAGACGTTGTTATTCGCTGGTTTAGTTACTAAATGTTACTGAAAAGCGAAGGGTTTTGAAATATTTCGTAACGTTAGCTAGGGGAAGATACTCTTTCTGTCAGCAATATAAATAAACATCTAACAGAATGCCAAATGTAAACACAGCTGCGGTGACTCACGCAGCCTGTCTGAACGTACCAGGGTCCATCATTCGTCGTTGCAAACAGCGACATTAAATAAACCATAAAATTCAATTTATCATAGAATGGCCACACATCACAGGTTCGGAACCGTTGGTTTAGTAACGTCCCTTTTTTCTGCATAGAATCCTAAAGATAAACATGTACAAAAATACAATTACTTGTGCTTGAAAAACCTCATGCGTCCACAAATCTCACTTTAAAGAAAAATAAAAAGGAATGCAACAAAATGCAGGAAATTGGGATCTTTTAAATGTACTCTTCACCTACTAAGGTGATACGACTGGTAGCAGATAAAGACGCATGGAGGACGTGGGATCGCTTGAGAAACGAAGTGATAGATGGAGAGATGATATTAAAATGTATTTAAGAAATAGAAGGCGAGGTTGTGAAATGGACCACACTGATCCAGGATGGAGGCCAGTGTTGGGTTGTGGTAAACACAGTGATAAAAGTGTGGGATCCATAAAAAACCGGGGAAACGTTTCATAATTATTTGATATACAAGAGCCACATTCAGTTTGTCACAAATGTTACTGTTTTTCCTACTATCTTCAGAAATACACACAATCTTCGGAGCAGATTTCTTCTTGAGAAGCTAGTCAGTAAACCCCCGATGGAATCGGAAGTTTCGATTCCGTGTTCATAATAGCCTGCCTTGATTCCTGTCCAGTCAGAGTCTGATTAATCCTGTCCAGAGCCATGAACGTTTTCCCTACGATTCGTTGAGACGACAACCTCCAGGTGTATTCAGGCGTGTAGCCTCATAGAAGTTGGCCGACGTTTCACACGCTCTGAGCATCTCCTCCTTGTCCTGGTGATGCAGACAGTAACCGCCTCTGAAAAGTCGGTCAACTTCTCTGAGACTACATGACGCAATATCTCAGCTGTCTTGCTAGTACCAACAGTCTTGAGAAACTTGTATCTCATTTTAACATTATCTTTCCGTCTTTGCCTACATCTTCCGAGTGATCTCTTAACTAATGACATTCAACCAAAATATCGTACTTATTTCTTTTCTCCCCGATGCGTGCTGCATGCCTTTCCTAACTCATCCTCCTTGATCCTAATAATATATAGCGAAGAGTAAAATTTATGGAGTTCCTCATTATGTAGTTTTCTCCAGTTTCCTGTTAGGTCCAATTATTTGTCTCAAGACATCCTCAATCAGGTTTAAGGCCTGTGCAAAAAACGTAAACTCTTTAAGAGACTTTAAATTTTACATTTAAGTTATTATTCTGTGTCTGATGCAAATACATTTGTGTGCTTAATGTTGTTCATTTCTCGTGTGTCTGAGTTCCGATTCGTGAAGATTTTCTTTTTTGAGGTTTCCCTGCTTAATATTAATGTGTAACTGGATGCCAAATAATTAAATGAGGAGGGAGATACAGTTGAAATTTTATAAAGTTATGGAAATTATAGATGTGAAAAATTGGTAGCCATCAGAAACGATGTAAAGATAATTAAAATTGCAGAAATTAAACATTTACTACAGGTCTAAAACTTCTTGACGATGGTGAAGAGTCAATTTAATAAAAATTTCCTTGGATATAGGAGATAGGGATTAGCTCTATCTAGTGGGCCCAACTGTGTAGGAACCTGAAGACGGAGATAGAGTCCCATCTCCGAAACGTCGTTTTTTACGTTTTATATTTACTAGACGATGGATAATATCCAAGGAAACTTTTATTCAATTTACTACAGGTGTCTGGACATGTTTTATGATAGCATTAGGTTTCGCAGTGATTTGAAAAATTTCATTTTAAAAATAATCTAAGATCTGCAAGAATAAGTCATAGCAACACACGCTAAGATTTAAATCCAGTAGGACACACCAGGAATTTTAAAAATAGTTGCAAATCCAACTGTAACGGAAATCTGGAATTCTTTTAAAGAAGAGGGGATGAATGCTTCTGAGTCTGAAAGGTCAGCGACCTGCCTCACAGATTATGACAGTGATTATAATGTTTAACTTCTAGTTTAATTATTGTGTCAGAGTAAATAGGTCTACTGCAATGTAGTCGGAATTTTTACATTAATGTTAATATGAAATTCCACTGTTAATTTTGGCCTCGCGTCAACATAACAGCAAACATACTTTAAAACTGTTCTGTCAGGTCATAACTGAGAAGT
Organism: Zootermopsis nevadensis; assembly: GCF_977971745.1. Taxonomy (NCBI): domain Eukaryota; kingdom Metazoa; phylum Arthropoda; class Insecta; order Blattodea; family Termopsidae; genus Zootermopsis; species Zootermopsis nevadensis. The sequence goes on from NW_028259144.1 coordinate 10,102,626, forward strand.
GTAAATCCTTAGAATTTACTCCTAGGACCTGGAACGTTTCAGGAATTTTAGAGTATTATCCCATCGCTTGGATTACTGCACTACTTGGTTCATATCCCAAAGGTGCAGTTTAATCTCGTAAGAACTCTGATTTTTATTTGTTATTAGGTCTACTATGTTTAGTCATCTTGATGACTTGTTCAATGAAGTTTGAAGCTAGAAATTTCCTCATTTTCACGTAGGATCCGTGCCAGCTGTGGATTGCATTCAGAACCAAGAACTCAAAGACATCGACAGGTGAAAGATAGGGCAGAGTTGGGACCTGAAAGAGTGGAGGGAGTTGGCCGTAGAGATCTGATGGGGCAGCAGCAGTTCTGCACGTAATGCTATTGACTCTAGTAACCATGGCGACCACCACTGCGTCACTTCGGTCGTCGTCCTCTCTTCAAAATGGTTTCTGCCATTTGCACTCGTAGACATACACACAGGCGTTTGAAACATCTGAGCAGACTGGTGGTATGATAAGACGAGTGACCGCTGTCATTCGTTAGTATATGAGGTTATCTCTTCACAGGTTTCGCAACCAGTAACGCATGTAATTAAACTGTGAACCCGGAGATACAAACGAAGTATAGCGTGACTTTGAGATTTGAGGTTCTCAATGCGGATGAAGATGAATGTCTTCTGGGTTGTTGCACGGTATAGTCTGATAGAAGTTTATCGAATTTTCATATCTTTTTATCCCCTCTATCATAAGGGCGATTTCCATGTAATTCAATTATAATTTTATATATTTTTACATAATCTACCTGAGGAATTCATCATGATAAGACAAATGTCTATAACGAAACGTAGATAAACCTTAGTCAAATGTTTGTGCTTATTTGCAATAGGCTATCATGTGTAAAGCTAACAACGTGAGTGTAGACTGCGTAATTTAAGATATTATTAAATCAATTTATTTTTAGTGAAATACTGTAAATAATTTTCTGGTTCGAGATAAATGTATATAGGTTTGTAGTTTGTGAATATCGCTATGTTTATTCTGCGGAATTTCCATTGTTTCCACTGCTAATCGTAATAAATATCAGTAAAAATGACGATTAAAGTCTATACATTTCAGTTAACTAGAATGTCGTGCCAGCCTGAGACTTTTAAAAGTAATTGAAGAGACAGTTTATCTAATTATAATAAAGCGATGTGATTTTAGTGTTAGATCCACTGGTATAAGTTGTTCACGTCACGTTATTACTGTAATATAATAAAGAATACTGATAGAATGGGCGGGGCTTGATAAAAATACACGCACAATTTGATCGAAAAATCACGGAACCCATGGTTTCAATGATCTGTAGAATGTTAGTCAGGAAATGTGAAGGAAAAATACCACTCGGAGTACATAAACGTTAACTTCAAGATGGATTCTATAAAAGTCGTCGAATTTCTTGACTAGCTAAGTCTCTGTTAACTTCTCAAGAATTGTTCTACATCTTGTGGATAAATAGAAGTTCAATGTGAGTGTAATATCATTCAGAAAGGTCGCACGATGTAATTCCGTCCAATATCGTCTGTTTGTCTTCTGGTGATACGGACCTCGCGTTTTGCTGAACCCCTAGCATCCAGTAATCCTACGGCTTGCTAGAAGGTTTCAGCGTCTGCAAATAAGTTCATTTCTAATATGGAAGATTCATAAGTCTCGTATGTTTTCCGTCAGAATGTAATGAGAACGGACATCGAATGCACAGATTTCCTCCGACTACTGTATGGGTAATGTTATGAAGAGAATTCTAAACAACGTGCTATGCGTCCGAGAGGTACCATGCTGTGATACAGAGGCGACATGAAACAACCGCTTCACCGTCATGTAACCAAATCGAGCGAGTTGCGTTATTGAACGGTTCGACATGATTTGTCCATTAGTCCGTAACGATTCACACTTCACCTGTTGCGAATGGGCATGAAGACAACCGCGAATCACAAGTTCTATTGTAGCACGTGGAGGATGATAATTTTGCTCTTAAATCACATGGAACCTGCTCCCATTAAATTCCGTGATAGTTCTTTTGCATGTCAGTGATATAACTGCATGGTTTAGTCTTGTTTAACCACTCTTATCATTAATATTTATTTACAATTTGTTGTGCCAGATGTATTTCGGCACCACAGGGCTCTCTTCAGTGGCCTCGTGCTTGGTTTAATCTCAAATTTTAAAATATCACTATTAATCCTATTATACATTAAAATAACTATTAAATTTTGGTAAATATAAACTCAAATACAATATACTCCTGTTCGGGTACACCTACGTCAGCCGTTTTGCTGTCTTGTTTTTAGAATATCGTTATAATTTATTTTCACTGTATTCATGTGTTATCTCACTTGTAATTGAGTTGAAATTCGTATTTCTGTCCTATGTTCTAAGAGTCTGAAGTGCAGATGTTCTGTCCCTTCTGTACTTGTTGATATAAAGGCACACTTCGGAGATATTGCGAGTTCGGTTCCAGACCACCGCAATAAAGCGAGTCACACGAATTTTTTGGTTTCCCAGTGCATGTAAAAGTTATGATTGCACTATACTGTAGTCTATTAAGTGTGCGATAGCATTATGTCTACAAAACAATGCGAGAATTACCAAAATGTGACACAGAGACACGAAGTGAGCACATGCTGTTGGAAAAATGGCGCCGATAGACTTGCTCAACGCAGGGTTGCCACAAACCTTCAATTTGTAAAAAGCGCAATATCTGCGAAGCGCAGTAAGACGAGGTATGCCTTATTTAATGATACCTTCTTATCTCTTAGGGTCTAGGAACGTTTTAGTCTGTTGTGCAGTGGGCAGCTCTTGGCGTTGGTGGTGTACCCCCCTTTTAATTACATTAGTGATGTACAGTTAGTCGGCTCATTTATACTTTGTCGTGTCTCAGTCTTACCAACTCATTTATTATTGCACTTGGCTTTATCTCTATAGAAATCGAAGAGCAGAGATTTTTTTGTGGCATTTAATATGGTTTTGTTTTTACTTGCTTTATAAATTAAAATATTTTTAATGCATCTAGGTGCCTACATTTTTGTGCTATTTTCATTATCTTCATTGTATTGCTCCATATTCGTGGTTCCATTCCAATATGTTGATAATATTTAGATTTTGTTTGGTTAAATCTGATGTACCTTACATATTGATGTAGATGTACTATACAACATATATGTTTCATTTGATTGTTTAACAAATATTTAATTGTGATTTTTATTTATAATATGACTTAAATGTGAAATTTTATCATTTTAGGACAATAAATAGATTAATAAATATTAGTTAGTAATAAATATGGTTAATAATTTTATTATGGCCACATGCACATTATGAAGGACGGGAAGTTTGTTTAAGCAGTTGGTAGCTAATCAGACTCACCCAAAAATTCGCTTTTGTGAAGACCACCACTGAGCCCTGTTCCCAGACAGGTATAGTTCGAACCTAACCTAACACAGAATTCTATTTCATTGCTCGTCATGAAAAGAGAGTACCTCTAGGTCGTGTTGGATCTTCAAAAGTGCTTCTGCATTCTACTGATTCATATTTCATGTCTAGATTTAAAGTTATAAAGTGGATGTCATATTTGTCTTCTCTACGAATTCCATTATGAAACTCCGACAGAATATTAGTTTCTAAGAAGCTGTTTCTTTAGAAATAATTAATGTGGGTAGGCCGACATTCACGTGATCAAAATTCAGAACCTTAATTTAAAATCTTTCTATGTCCTCTTCAGTTAATAAAATAACATCAGTTTCCCAGTTAGGTATCTCATTAAATGTCTTATTTATCTACGCTCATGAACTTTTAAAGCGGTATTTATAAAAGTCCAAACTGATTTTTGTTTCATTCGTATTTTTAAGTGCAGTATTGTGTGCTTTATACACTGTTTATGAATATATATTTAACCTGGAATATTTACATGTTCAATCTTTAAGCGAAATGTGTGTATTTTAACTTGGCGTGTTCTTGAATTTTATGTTTTCAGTGTACTTCATTGTACCTTGAATTGTAGTCATTAAATGTATGGAATATATAAATTATGTCTAGTATAACCATACAGATTTCAAATACCGCATGTTCCTATGATTTGGCTCGGGTTTCATGAACTGCGGAAAATTTTCTAACTGGCTGAGTTGACTTCAACATTTCTCAACAACGACTGCTGCGTGGACTTCGTTAAGTTCCTATGGAATGTCACTGTGCGTTGTTCTGATACATCTCTCTCAACGCCTGCCTGGAATGTATATAACAAACGTCACAGTTTCTGAAACTGAGTAATTTGAAGTCGAAAACCAGCTCATTACCATGGAAATTAAAGATGTGCTAGTACTCGGAAGATAATACATCATCTGGCAGAAAGTGTCACTGCAGTTTCTGATTATTATCCGTAATTCGTTTCGAAGTGTAGTTGAATGTTGAAGGTGCCCGTTCTGTAGGGTTTGAGGTTTTCACGGCGGTGATTCTGAAGATGGATGTTGCAACAGTTCTTAAGATTCACAGAGTTCATTGCTCGGGTATACAGATTCCAAAGCGAACAAATAGTGTTAATTTTCCCAAACAACTGAATGGAGGGGTCAGAAACCTGTCGCTCGCGGTTCGCACGTGGCCCTCGCAACGTAATTATGCGGCCCGATGTTTGATTTGGAAATTAGCCGATAAGAGAAGGGCAAACGTCTTCTGCTACTGAGGAGAATAAAGTAAATATATGGAGGGTTTACCTTCCCGTTCAAACATCAGGTCCTAAAATGTCCGTTCAAGAGAACGCACTAAATCTCTGACTTAAATAGGCTTAATGGTCTATGTATGTGAAGGCCTAAAGCAGTAATCTGTACTTATTTCAAGAACGAAACAAATAATACATGTGTATGTATTACACCGAGTTACTTAAGTTTAAAGTAAATAGTTTTTAAGTGGGTTTTAAATAAATAGGATTTTATATATGGTTCAGGATAGGATCGAGTGACTGGCTGTAGCAAGCACTATAATGAAAATTCAGGTTCCATTAAAAGACGGGGAATTGCTTGCCCAGCTGAGTGCTTATCAGTTTGTCAAGAAGGACTAAGATCCATGGAGTTAGTTATTCAAAATCAACGTTCTGATTTTATGTTAACTGTATAATCAGCTTCGTAACTTGTCAGCAATTCTAATTTTATGATGATCAAGTCATAGAGCATCAACTTTAGTGAGGCTTATACCACGCAAAGCAGAGAAGAAAATCCAGACAAGATTTTAAATCGGGAAACCTAAAGGGAATATATCACGAGATTTCTGTGATGATGGAAGAACAGATTTAATATTAAGACGAAAATTTAATAGGATATTTGAGTGTGGAATGGATTGATCTGGCTTTGGATACAGTGCAGTTGGAGCTGTTTGTACACGGTATTGAAATTTAATGCTCCATATGTGACAGAATTTAAGTAGTTTGGCCACTATCAGATTCATAAAAAGTTTATCGGCCCCTGTCATATACGGGTCGGCAAAATTTTCATTATCGCTTACCCCATTAGCTATTCGTATATTTGTCGTAGAACAAAATAATAACGTGGACAGCAAGATAAACTGTGTTCTTTTTAACTTGAAGGGTACATTAGCTGGTATTTACTTGAAAATGGGTTATAGATGTTTTTTCTTAATACATCTGAGTTTGGTATAAAGACGCTGATAGTTTTCAATTTTTTTTATTTCAGGAAACCATTTTGTATAAAAAATAATGTATTCACAATACAGTAATTTTCTAAATGTTTTGTTAAATGTCATATAATTCGAGCAACGGAACAATGCACTTTTAACCAACAACAAGATTTGAATGTTGTAGGCCTACGTCTCTAACATATATTTATTATGATTGTTTGCCCGTATACTTAAATAATGTTTTCGGGCGGTAATAGAAACGTTACCTAACGCTTATCTAAATATTTGTTCATGGTATCAATTCAGTACAATTCTATTGGATTAATACATACATAATATCGCTGTGACTTTATAAGAGTCCACTTATGTTACGTCATGTAACCTGCTCGCGCCATTCTGTCAGTTGTTTTTTAACAGTCGAAATGCAGGGGTGTTTTGTTCACAAGTGTAACAAGCGTTAACTGTCTAAAACTACTTGGCATCTCATCCTTACTTAACTTGACATAATTTATTTAGGGATTATTCCTCGATTCTCCGGTGTCACAAAAATTGATGTACTATTCGCCGGTTCGCATCAAACACGAATAAAACAGTGAATGCGGTGGACATTTCCAACTCTTAATGTGACACTACCTTTTTGTTTTATGATTTCATTGTAATTATTTTTGACAGATAGGGCATGTATCAGGAATAGTTTGCATGAATTTTCGATCGCTTTGTATTTATACGAGTGTTCTCGGTAGTAAATTTCACGCTTACCTACGACATCCATACGGCGAATGAACATTTACCTTGAAGATAATTGTAGTTAGCTTGGTCACACATCATAACGGCTTCACTTGACGTCCTCCAATGCCATCTTAACCCTGGATTCGGTAAGAGCAGGGCAGGGATTACGAGGGATGGGTTGCGTCAGATCACTTGTCGAACCGCAGAATGTGTTCACAGTGGGAATAATTAGCGTTAGATTAATAGAGCCTGCAGTCATTATTCGGAATCTTTGCCTCAACTTCCGCTCATAACTAACTTGTTTCACATAAGGAGTAAGAACATTTAAAATTTCGTTCCTAGTCGCAAACCTTTCATTCCCGTCAAAACTTCAACTTTTTTAAACATAAGGAAGACTTTCGGTTGTACAGTTACAGCAAATAAAGAAATTTGCACCATGAATAAAACATTTGCCAATCAACTTTCTGCTCCTCCGTCATACTTTTTATTCACTCACATTTTAATGTTGGCTAGAATTTAATAATACAAGAAAAATAGAATTGTGTTCCTTTCCTATTCAAACGTTTTAGCATAATGAAGGACATGCTGATTCAAAGAATTAAATTGATTTCATAGTCGGCGGCGGTAAGGATTCAGAAAGCAGATAAGAGATCAGTGGGGAGTCGCTTTCAGCAGAATTCTATAGAAGCATTTTGGTTTTGAAGAAAATGTTACGGCTCATGACTGGAAGCTTGTGGCTGAAGACTTGTAATTGGGAGGAAAGTAAAATAGACTAATTGTGGAGTGCTTTTGAAGGCACGTGAAATTAATAGTTGACCTGGTATGGTCATGTAAAAATAATGGTAGAACTCAGGCGGGAAAAACTTAACTCCAACCGGAAAACGTGGAGAAAGACGGAAATCTTGAGGGTTTAAGAATGAAGTTGTGAGGCGCTGGAAGGAAATATATGAAGAAATGTCTTTCGAATGTTTGACAGCTGTGGAGTACGAACACGAAGAACCCGCGAAAATGGTAAGACGTCAATAAACACTTTGTAGAAGAGCAATCAGTTCTGATATAACGCGATATTTGTAGCCTTGAAAAGTCACTTGCAATATAACAATCATTTTATAAACGCATCTGGTGCAGTCGGAATGAACCGAGTCCTTACAGTACATACGAACACAAAGGACATACTTTTATAAATGTGCAGAATGTAAACGTATAAAAACCCGGGTATTTATTCGTAACAAATAATATACGATATGATTTATTTGTTGGTAATTTCTAAGCAGGAAGATGACTCTCTTCTGGGTTGAAGCGCTGTAGAAGTTTACCAAAATTTTAGAGGTCCTTCCTGCCTCCTTAATCAGTTCGATGAAGCCCGTTGCCCTAATGATGTAGGCAGTACAGCCCTACAACCCAGAAGACAACCATCTTCGGACTCACAGCCATGAGGACCTCAAATCCTACTTATTTCTAAGCACCGAACTTCGTGGTTAACACTCCTACTGCGAAATCTCGGCCCAGAGATGGGCTAACCTGGGTGGACATTTTCGTGGTTTCTCTCAGTCCCTCCAAGCAAATTCCAGGTTATTACTTTAAATTAGGCCACGTCCGCTTCATTTCACATCCTCTCCAATTCATTGTTCATCATCATCCTCTCATTCGAAGCGTTGTTAAATAAACTGTAAAAAAAACATTTTTTGTTGTTACAAGAATTCGGCTATTATCTTCGCCAGATTTTCCTGCAATTCCGAAAGGGTTTTATATCTAAAATGTACCGAAAGCTTATTTGGTTAAAATTGGACAAGAATTGGGCTTTTACATGAAGGTTTCTTTTTACGATTTTATGCGATAAAGAGAGAATGGGGAATCCCGTGCGGATAAATAGGCACTCACATGATCACATGCTTGATTATTCTAAAGCGTGCCACGTAATGACGTAATCAAGGAACTATAGTGGCGCGTGACAGTGTTCGCTGTTTCCAGGAAACTCTAACGTCATTTGTGCCATTTGCCAAAGACAGTGGCATGTTTTGAGGGTACAAATAGCCAAACATCTTGTCATAACTACTTACGAGGTGCGATCGGAAATTTTCCAGACTGTGTCAATAGAGGGCGAACCGGATGTAGTACGAGCTTCTGCCGCTAGGAGGTGCGGCCTACATTCATAGTGAATCAGTGTGCCAGCCGGCATCATCAAATTAGTATTTGTTTCTTAGTTACGGGCGTTCTGGTAGTGCATTACACCGACCCTCCTGCGATTTCGGAATGGCGTGTGCATCAAATTTTGCCAAAGACTCGCCAAAACGGCTACGGAAACCTATGAAATGCTAAAGCAAGCATTTGGGGAGTCCGCAATGGGTCGTGCACAAACGTTTGTGTGGCATTCACGTTTTAAAAATGGCCGAACCTCTGTCGATGATGACGAGCGTTCTGGACGACCATCTTCGAGCACAACGCCCGAAAATGTTACGAAGATTCGGCAGGCCATTCACGAAGATCGACGTCGTACCATCAACGACTTGTGCGACATTGTTGGGATAGGCTATGGGACCTGTCAGCTGATTCTAAAGGAAGAACTCCACATGCAACGCATCATGACAACGCGCCAGCGCACACCGCCCTCAAAGTTCGGCAGTTTTTGGCCTCAAACACCATGGCCGTCATCCCGCACCCTCCTTATTCGCCGTGTGACTTCTTCCTCTTCCCAAAGATGAAAATTCAGCTAAAGGGAAGGAGATTTGAGACGATAGAAGAGATTCAGGCAGAATCGCAGATGGTGCTTGACAGGCTGACAAAGAAAGATTTCCAGGGATGCTTCCAGGCTTGGTAGCGGCGCTGGGATCGTTATGTTCACTCCCAGGGGAACTACTTCGAGGGCGATGGATGAATTTAATACCTGCGATAAGTGTACGGGTTTTTTATATTTTTTTATATATATAATTTTTATATATATATATATATATAATTTTTATATATATAATTTTTATATATATATAATTTTTATATATATATAATTTTTATATATATAATTTATATATATATATATAATTTTTATATATATATAATTATATATATATAATTTTATATATATAATTTTTATATATATATAATTTATATATATATATATATATATATATATATATATATAGAGGCGCAGTCTGGAAACCTTCCGATCGCACCTCGTACGCTGCTTGAAGGGAACACTTACGAATTTGAAATCTTGAGACAATAACAGAGTGAAAGCGCTAGAATGTTAAACAATGTGTAGGCCTACAATTATTAAATACTCCTTTAGCAGATACAGCGTTGGGTTGATGTTTATTGCATGGGTATATGCTTCCGTTGTATTCGACCTCCCTCCTTCTTCAAGTTTTTCTTTTGCGATGGGGTGGGGCTGTGTTACTGTATAATTGGGCCGCCAACGGGCTTATTATCCAACCCCCGTTCCCTGATGATCCTCGAGTAAATATTCAACACTGTTGCAATGATATTGATCAGGGATAACCGTAGGCTTGGAAGTAAAAAAACCTGTTCCATTGCCTCTTTGACCAACACAAATCCTGCATGAACTAACTTCAATGAAAACATTAGCCTCCGCGGCGAGAAGCCAGCGTCTAACCGTCTGGGTTATGGCAAGTGTTTGGTGATGTTTACGTCATAGTTCAGACATTGTGAGACATCTGACTGAGGTGACTACTCAGCTTCTGACACCAACAGCTTGTCCGCAGTGTGAAGATATCCCGTTGTGGCGCCACGGGACGATTTCACGATATTCACGAGTTCTAATTGGGCAGTCAGATTGAGACCTATACCACTTCTTGACTGAATAAGTAGATTAAGCTTGGGCAATAACTCCTAATGACTGGCAAACAATTTGCTGCAGCAAGAAGGTGGAGCTGGCAACGTTGGTTGCCAACCGTGGTCGGTTTGTGTAACCTGTAACTCCCTCTTAGGGAGTCTAGATTCTATCTTAGGGAAAGAAGCCAATGCCTGATCCACGGACTTGTTCAGCTACTCGTCAGTTTTAATTCCGTCTTGGCAGTGACACCGTGTTTGCTGCACATGTGACAATAACAAATGAAACCGGATAGTGTGAAACAAACTGAAGTTATATGTACACATTTGGCGATTATGCGGAGATCAACAGAAAACGTGTTACGTGTTATGTATGATGTGTGTCATGATATAATCCCCACTCTGCCGCATTAACTGTGTTATACATCTGCGTGCAAATACAAATGTGCCGTTCTGGGAAAACGACTTGGCCTGCAGATGATGTCACAATTACAGAAAATTGGTAGCGATGCTATTGCTAACGAAAATCGTGTTTGACAATAGACTCCAATGCACACAAGAAAGGGAATAATTTATGGACTCGACTGCACGATTTGAACTGTTATCGAGAACCGAAACCTGTGATAAGGTTTTCAGCCAGGCATTTCCAAGACTTCCACCCCGGCCATTACTAGCCGCTCGCAACGGTATTTCATGCGCAAAGTCGTTTGTCCATGGTTATACCCCCGCGCCATTCAGTCACTCATATAATTCTACTTTTTAGAACCAACATCAAGACAATTTATCAAACACGTAGTATACGGCATTCCAAATATGATGAGAGGCGATGTAAATAAAGTTTTGTAACAAAGCGTGCTGTTAACTCCTTCCAATCACGCCCCTCACTCTGTATCATTTCAAATTACTATTCTTGTTTCTTTTTAACAATGAAATATAATTATATTGATCTTCACAACGATAACGATTTGAAACGTCATACTGGTTATCATTTATTACATAATAGTTACAGTTTTGGAAGTTGCTGAAATCTGTCTGCACAAACCAGTTGGGGCGGGTGAATATTAAATGTAAGAGCTCGTTAGCCTGCAACTTCATGGACTAGTCATGATGAAGCCATTTTTTTTTCGTTTGTTGTGTGACTCGTAACGGCAAGACTTGTCAAGTTACAATTATCAAGTAAGGGTTGGTTTGTTCGTGAGCGTTGGGTATAATTGTCTGCATACTCATTTACTGTAGTAGGTAGACACCATTTCGCTAATAGAGGAAGTATCAAAATGATTGCGGAAAATGTTTGCAGGACAGACTGTAACAGTTGTACGACGTATATCGAAAGGAGAGGGAGAGGAGGAAATTTTGTTTCAACTGTGTTTTCTGAGCTGGGATAAAGTGTGTAACGGTAACACGCCTAACTTGCATTCGGTGTCAATGAGACTTACTGTGGACTTTTGTTATATTCCACAGCTGTTCCATATACAAATCAGATCAGTATTTGAAGAACGTCGCAATGCATTTATCCCGTAACCATTTAAAATTCACCACACTTCATCTGTTATCTCATTTGGTTTGTGCTTTCTTCTCATAATCTGGTATTACGAAATTACACAATTTCTATAACTGAATCCGCTCACGTCTACAGGTGTTATGTAGGGGAAGGGCGCGTACTCTGTGGTGTCCCTTAGAGTGGTTAAACTAGGTCAAACCAACAAACCAAAAAACTTACTAGGGGCGGAATCTTGTGCAACCGCAAGGTCAAAGACCAAAACCCTTAACAATCATCATCGTCGTCGTCAGAATTCTTCAGAATATAATTTTTACGTGTTCATTTATAAAGAATCCTTTAATTCTTGCGTAGTTAATGTGTAATATTAGTTTTGTCAGACTGAAATTATCACAATATCCAACAGCTACACGGGGGTAGCGATACTTGAATTATATCGAAAGAAAAAGTATGTAGGACTTATCGGTGTGTGATGCAATGTCTGCTGGGAACGGGAAAGCGACGGTTGCGTTTAACTTTGTGAGTGGACACATTGTATTCTCGTACTGTAGAACAGAACCTAGCCATGCTTTAACCGTTTGGACTGTGGTCTTCAGCGTCACGTAATCTCGCAGGTGTTTACAAACTTTCCAGACGAACGTATCGGTTCAATTTTCAGGGTATAGACTATGACAGTTTCTACCATTAAGATGGGGAGTGATCCGTTTCTCTGGAGCGCAGTAGCCACATACAAGGCTACACAGGTGACCACATAATTCACATTTTCTCCTCTGTGAAAACTTCAAATCTCGCATAATTAACTACCTTCTTTGTAGTCATCATCAGAGGCCCAAACAAAGGCAGAGCTCTTAAGCACTTGAACTCTATAAGAATTAAAATATTTTGCCTTGAGAAATTGTCATATTCTAACAAAGAATCATATGAATTTTGGATTAGCGTAGCTCGAGGCATTTTATAATGTCCCGGGTACAGCTTTCATTACGTCTATTAATGACTTTAATTTTAAAACAGTCCACATATTATTTAATATATGTATTTCAGTAATACGGGGATGTACCTGCGAGTTTACAATTACTGAAAATATATTTACATGATACTGATAATTTGGAACATACAAGTAATGTTCTATTATGAACATTTCAATTTTAATTTGTGTCATTATGAACAGCTTCCGTGTTATGCAATCAGTGTTGCTAATTAGTGTGAGCAACGCTGCAAGAACAAATGAAAGCGTGGATGTAATTTTAACGTGACATAATGCGGTGTAATTTTAATATGCATGGATCTGTTTCATAGCGTAAAATCATGCAATTTCAGGAAGCCGAAGGGTGTAAAAAATATGATGTATACATTGTGGTGTTCTCGGTTGTGACACCATCTTAACTACATTTCGGAACATCCTGCTTCCTTTATCGTCTGGGTAGATAAAGTCGCATTTTTTTATTAACATTGTTAGTCACCTACATGACTATGTTGTCACAGAGCAATAGACCATTCTCAAATTCGAACGTCGCTACCGAGTGTCTACTCCTACATCATATTTGTAATGCCACTGTTTAAATACTTGTCCGAAGAATGCCTATGGTGACGTAGATTATTCGTGATATTCTTCAGAATTCTAAATAGCACACTTGGATATTACCTTAAATTAAGCCACTACAATTTCCTTCTACGTCCTTACATTATATTGTTTATTGGTCTCCATAACATCACCACTATTAATTTTGAGCTACTATCAGCGTCGTTAATACACTGAAAGTAAATGATCAGCAACTTTTTAGATTTTAACCTAAGAAGAATCTTAAAATTTAGATCGCTACTAGACTTTACTAGATTATACCATCAATATTTGACATCAGAGGTAGTTTGAGAGTTATGTTGCAGGTAGAGAAATACACCAAAGTTAAGAAATATTTTTTAAATTTGCGTTCTACAACTGGCATATCGTTACTGACTGATAGATAATGAGACTTTGGGCTATCATATCAAAGATAGTGAGAAAAAATCATTATTGAGATTAATAGCAACAGGCCTCAGCGAAGTAAGCCTACAAAGTCAGAAGTAATGAAATTATCTTTAACAGGGGTTGTGAACAGTGCAAAGATTTATATATTATTCAAGTAATTATTATATTGGACACGTCTTTTAAGCGTTTTAATAAAACATTTACCGTCAGAAGCTGATTTTGCTTTCGTATTCAGTTGAAAGATTAACCTACCTACTCTTTTGTGCCCCTGATCGAGCTGTTTACGTCAGTCATACATAATTTTAGTGCTTCAAACCCATTAAAAGTAAAATTTCCAAATTTGTGTCTATGTTCGTAAGTTTACAACTAACCGAGAAAGTTTAAGATTGCATTTATAGATTTTAATTACATATATATTTTACCCTTTGTTCCCATATGGTTAATTACTTTACAAATCTTATAAATGCTCTATTAGAGCTTGTACCATTTTTATGCATTTGACTCGAAATTAAAGTGTCGCAACAACAAATTTTTCATTGTTTATTCCCTATCAAAAATGTAAGCTCAGCTAATGGTTACTTGCGGAGACCAGCTCATTTTTTCCGCAGGGGGACATTAAAAGAATGTTCCTTATCGCGAAATCTCACAGTTTTTGCCGCAAGACGATTCTATCTTCTTCGTTGTTTACTGACAGCCCCAAAGCTCAGTGTGGAAACAAGGTTCGACGTGCGGAATGTATAAACAAATGTAGTAATTCCATTAAAAGGCCACGAGAGATAAATTGCCCTGCAGCCTTTAATTATGTGCCTTCCGGCGCTGTAACTTCAAAGATACGACATAACGTCGATTAGGATAAAGTAATTAGAAAGTTTGTAATTCGAATAGGACCACCGCAGCCCATGGTCATTTAGAGGTTAACTTTCTAAGAAGACTCACAGTCTATGGTAATGTTTCAAAGACAATGTCGTATACTGCCAGCGAGATAAAAACTTTACTTCTCTCTTCTGCAGTTCGCTCATGCTTTCTGACTTTGTTAGGAGAAGAATGTATAAGGTGGTCTGACTTTGTGTGTAGCAGTCATTAAATTTTTAAACAAATTATTCAGTCTTAAGAAGTTTTTTATGAATGTTGTTACATTGGAAACAATCCAATTTTGTAAATCTCATACAACTTGGAACAACGACATGGCGAACGCACGACATTTTGACGTGTGAACGACACTAGCGCCATGTAATACAGAGTTCTGATCTATAAAAGTGTATCTTCAAAATAACATATTTAGGTCACATTTTTTGTAGACCGTAAAATGTGATGTAATATTGCGGCCGAACGATTATTTTTAGCTTTAGTTTCACGGTCATAGTCTTAATAATGGGTTATTGAATCTACGCATAAGAAATTTTGTATAAATACACAGTGTACATATTCATGCGAGTTTTGTATCTAGTACAGAAGCTGTTTATACGGCGTGAAACTTTGAGGTTAACTCCGACAAATGTAACGAAGCCAGAAACCTTACTTAGGCCTAAGCAGTAATACTAATATACCAGATATTTGTAACATGTTAACAATTGAAGGAAATAAGTTAATTCTGGCACTTTTATGATGAGATGAACTGGCCATGTGCGTACGACCCCAGAACACAGACCAAGATAAATTTGCATCTGTTTGTTGAATTACAAAGTTCTTGTACCTAAGTACGTTCAGGTTTGCAGGACATGAAGTCTGTGCAAGATGAAATGGGTTTTATGATTTCTTCTCATAACTCTTTGCTGTTCTGTTGGGGAAATGGAAACTTCACTTCTCTCTTCTCCGAATTCTTTCGTGTTTCTTTCTGTGAGACTGAACGGGAAGGTGACTTGTGTATTTCTTACGAGAGAGTTTACATTTTTCATGTTTCAAGCTTTGTAACTCAGGATGATGACGCTTCCTTCTTCATTGTATATTTTTCTTATGTTAAGGTGAGAGTGTAATTTTTAGCAAGTTATATAACGGAGGCCCTTCCGCAGTGCCTATGGAAACTTTTGAGAAAGAACATTATTTGAAGGCGGTGTAACATTTTCTTAAATTTATCGTTGTGTAACCTGAATGTACTGGAAAATTAATACGCAAACAACAAGCCCTTTTGGAGGTTAGAGTCCTTAATCGCCACTACTGTACGACAGTGTTTTAGGAAGCCAAAATATTGGAAAGTAATTGAGTGTCATTGAACTTGAGAAAAAAGTTTTCTTTTCTTCTGTCTGAATTCCTAAAGATACAGAACTACAATCTTACCTAGTGCCACGTAGTGATAAAATTTGTATCTCATCCTAAGGAAAGAAAGTGACAGTGTTTAAGAACAGGGTGCTAAAAAAATTGATTCAGTAGTAAGTTTCATAATGAGGAGCTTGATAATTTACACTGTTCGCTAAACCGCGGAGGATTTGATGGTCGACATGCACAGGTGGATAGGTGAGAAATTCATTCGAAGACCCTGAATGAATGAGGTCACCGATGGAGAAGAATAACCTTTTGTATTCGATTTATAAGTATGTATAAACAGGGGTTTTAATGTTAGATGTATATATACGGGTTTAAACTTTATTATTTACAAATTAATTCTACCAGAAATTAGGTTGAAGTCCTGTTGAATAAAAGCGGAGGATCTATGATGTTGAGAATAATAAGACTTGCCCTGATCATCGAGCGAGTAAGCTTCTCTGAAACATCGGTTGCTAACCAACTGCATGGTGCAACATCCCAGAAGAAAGCCGTCTTTAACATCTCTCTCATTCCGAGTGGAATTGCATGGACTTGTTCGCGAAAGATTTGAGCACCTTCTAGATGTCACTTCTAGTTTCGAGCTTCAACACTGAAAAAAATGAAACACTTACGCGAATTTGTCGTTTTAAAGTATTCCGGCATTAGAATAAACAGATTTCTTTAGCATCATGTCGGACGAACACATGAAGGATAAGTTCGCTTCACAGCAGCTCCGCCTAGAAAAACGTACTCACATGTTGGTTTTAAAATTCTGCATTAATACTGAAGATAAGTAGATTGCGGCAGTTCTACTGCAAGGTTCATGTAGGTGAGAAGTGGGCTTTTAATTACCATTTATGATTTATTTGTTGAATATTACCTTGAGAGGTTACTGCAAGAGAATTCACGAGACTAGTCTGGCCAACGGTTTAGAATAACGGACCCATGTAATGTTAACATCGAATCCTCCACAGTATCAGCTAGATTTCAGGATCTCACATCTCAGAAAAGAGCCGTCTCCACAGTGCCAGTTCAATCCGTCATTTTGATGCGCATATTATTTATAATTACAACCCTGTAGTTTATATTTACGGTAATTTTTCGGCTCAGAAGTACCGTGCGGCCCAGAATAAGGATGTGAGGGTTCCAAACTGACTCGGGGTATGAATATCATTTCGCTCTCCTTTATCATGTTATCTTCCACGCAAGCTGTCTCACCGTCCGATTAAAAGAGGGTCTACGACACCCTTTGTAACGGCTTAAGATGTTCAGACACTAAGGAGATAAATACAGTAGATTCCGGTTAATTGGGCCGTCGGTTAATCCGGGCAGCCGTTTATTTGGGACAAATCTTAAAGAACAAACCTTTTTAACTCTTTGCGTGGAACTTCGCATAATTGGGGAAGCCGCTTAATTGGGCTAAAGTGTTCTAGTCCCGTTGTGTACCAATTAACCGGAATCCACTGTATCTAAATCTAGAATGTAATTTGTCAAAATATTTTGCCCAGCGTAAAGCATGTAATAGGAAGGAGACAATGTCGAGTTCTGTTCGTTATTAACCGCACTTTCATTTGGAGATATGAAAGTAGGACCATGAGAATGCTGTTCAGCATAGCCTTTTTCCCGTGAGGGGATGGAATTTCGACTATCGACTTTGAAACAAGTCTAGAATTTGACGTTGAACATTCAGCCGGGCGGATAAGCTGATTGTGCGGTGCATTTATCAGTCAGTAAACACCAGACACTGGAGACGAACTGCTTACTGCATCGGCCGACGAGTCGTAAAAGTGAAGTTGAAAGAATCATGGCGCCATCTTGGGTTGCAATAACAACCCTTTTGGCAATGGTTCAACATATCGTAGATTCGGAAAGCTATTCCCTTCAGGATTCTGTTTCCCACCCTCGAACGTAGTACCGACGAATGAAATGGAATATGTCGATTTTAAAGACTTCTTTTGTTTTTGTTTCAAACGTCCGAGAATTCTTCCATAACTTTATACAGTTGCGTTTTGTGGTGTCTGTTCAATGTATTATTCCATCTGTAATTTATCACATTTCGCTCTACTGTCTCTTTTTGGACATAATTAGGTAGCTGGATGTAGCAGTAGTGTGGATAAATTACGGAATGAAAAGCTTAATAATTTCTGTTCTTCACCTAATACTATTAGAATGATGAAAATAAGACGCGTGAGATGGGCATGGAATGTAACACGCATAGGATAGGTGATAACTGTGTACAAAATTTTAGGCCCTTGAATATATTAATGAAACAAAACAACTAAGAAGACGTCGTAAATTTAAGAATATAATTAAAATTGATGATAGAGAAATAGGGTGTGACGACGTGGATTGTCTCAAGATAGGGGCCAGTTACAGGCTGTTATGAAAACAACAATAAATTCTTACTTGGGTTTCCATAAACAGAGGCGAATTTATTTATTATTGCCTTCTCAGTAAGGACGCTTCTTCCGTGGATTTTGCGATTGAATTCCATATAACAAGCCACAGTTCAGTCTAGATATTGTCTCAAGATTTTGGTTTTCAAACACTCGTAATTTATTTTTTCCCCCAAAATAACAGATCATACGAATCAACTAAACTTTTTATACTGTGAGCTTCGGAATTTGGAAAAGAAACGGTGTAGTAACACTTTCAAACTTACCTAACAAGCCTTTCAAAAATTGATTCTTCTAATTCATAACGAATCTCATTTATGTTTGTTATTGTTCTTCTTACGTGCTTATAAATGTGCTTAAAACTTTTTAAATGATTTGTAGGCTACGTATAAGTACATTACGACTGATAGCGAAACGTTTATGATAGGAACAAACATAAACAAACTTATGTTTAATTTCTCTGCTGAGTTTGTTACGGTGCTTTAATTGGTTTGTGCATAAGTTGTCGAACAGTTTAGTTAGCCGATGTGTCATTACTTAAGAAGCACTTTGTCTTCTGTATAAGATTTAAGGCTTTTCAGTGACTCAACGCAATGAAGCCTTCTCTAGCCATCTACCATACAGGTATACCTTGATGATATGAACCCTGATGATAGAGGCAGAGGCAGTCTCCGAAAGTTTGATTGGAACTCCAAAGCCAAAGAAGAACTCTAAAATAGCGTGTGGTGTCAACATTTGCTGAAGACCGAATCTCACTTTCGCGTACCATCACATGTGTGTAGAGCTCCGTCTCTGTTCTGTGCAACACTGCTGTTGTTGCTTCATGTAACACATGGCTGTTTTTTACCTGCTTAGTTGCTCGTAGGTATCGTAAAATCGAACGCTACGTGCAATCAACCTTTCCCTCTGTTTTACCAATATTGTACCTGAAATTTGTTTAGACCTGAAACTTAGAAACCTCATGGACACTATTCGAATAAATTTCTTTGTATTCGCTCAACATTGATAATGCTGGGACATGACATTTGACCTTGCCTGCAGTAACTTCTCCGTCTAGGCAGTGTTCGTGTAAGAGTTCTAAGTCTTAAATGGTTAAATCATATGTAACGCTTATTCTTTTGTGTCCTTTTAGCTGTAATGTGACTAAGCGGTTAGTAACACAATATGGCAGGCGATGGCGTCACGTCGTTAGAGAATGATAACGTAACATTATGTATAATTACAGAAACATTATGAATAAACAAGTATAATTGTTCATCCTCTGTTAATTCAGCATTATTGTGGAGAATTAACTCTCTGTTTACGGGTTCTTTATCGAGAAATTGTCTGTGGCCTAGGCATGATTTAACTTCCATGTTTGTCATTTTAATAGGAAAGACAAAAGACATTGATTGATTCAAAAAATACATAGCTATTTTGTTTCGATAATTATGCGTATTTTAAGTTATATTACAGCGTGAAAGTACGCATGAAATAACTGAGTTTTGTCATCTCTGTAACGAAATCAAAACATCCCTTTAATATTTTGCTGGTCATTGTTTATATATATGTCAATTCGAATTTTATTCCAGATGCGTATTTTGATGTCCTTAGGCAAGGCTGTAAATTGTTCCTTTCATTGATCGCTACGATGAAACAATTAAAACAGTCAATTAAAAGTGGTGTTTTTATAAAAAAAGGAAAAATATATATAATATATGGGGTAAAACGCCTGCGGGTAAAAATGCCTTTTCTAAAAAAATGATTTGTTGGACTCGGGTCTCTTGTTGCGCCGATAGATTGGGTTTATTGGTGCAATTTTACAGTCGGTATTGCGTTAATTCAGCTGGCAAAAGGAAATCATTTCTGCACTCTACTAATTAGGATTTGTAAGTATCCTTTCTGTATAAAAAGTTTCGCGAAACCCCATAGTGTATCCTAAATTAGGGTGAATAATTTTGAAGATGTTCACGATAACTACATGGAAATCAGTGGATTCTCACTGTGGAATCCAAGGTCAAATTTCAGACCATTCCACGAGATAAAAGGGGAGCAGATGGTTTTATGGGAACTGTGGAGGTTTCCCTAACTGTCATTGATCTACCAATCTGTCATCGTCATCACAAGCTAGTACATACACGTTTGATGCGCCAGTACCAAGGGACTGAGTCTCACAGCGCCCATAAATATAATAAATTGGTAAATCACTGTAGCACATGTCTGTCCCTTAACTAACCATGTGAAACAGAGTCATTTTTGATATCTTGTTACTCACAGGGTCAATAATTTATCCGCTTTTATGAAACTCGAATTTTATTTACCGTTTTCATAAATACCACTAACTTTACCATACACCGACTGAGCTGAATCTAGTCTATTTTCTTTAAAACTCCTTCGAATATTATTCTCCCATCTACGTTTAGTTTTCCCAAATGGGTTCTTTCCTTCCGGTTGTCAGACTTATTTTTTTCATTTCTTCATATACTATTCGTTGTGTGCCTTATGTCTCATCTTCTTCATTCAATTGTCTCAGTGAATAATTCAACGTACGAAGAACTCTCTTGATTTTTACCTCACGATACTTGGTTTTTATAGTTCACACAGAACCCCTTAGCACAATTCTCGTAACTGATTTCATGCCAGAATGACGCTGGTCATTATCGTTTGCTATAAATTTAACGGTGAATGGTGTTTTTGTGTCCTCAGCCCATATCTGCTTTCAAAATGTTCTTAGTTCATTTTGTACCTTCATCTTCTTTAGGAGTGTAGTTCTAAAAGATATCTTATTTTAATAGCACAAGTAAAATAGGACGTTTTACCAACTAATATCACTGATTTGAAGATCAGTTCTATAATTTGATCAATTTTATTAAAAAAGAATGGTAGAATTTAAAATTAATGTTTATGATGCAAATTATAGATATAATTATCACTTATGAATTTATTTTAAACATTTATCGATACGTTTAATATCCGTAAATTTAGCGAAATATAATTTATTATTCTATGTGTTGTGAATGACTTTGCAAAGGTGTTGAAATTATTAAATTTTGCATTGACGTAAAACATTTATTTCGAATGTTGTCTCTCCAGGCTCTAAGTACGACGATCCTTAACTAATTTACTTGATTTCCAGGGTTATCGTCTAAGGGGAACGTTAGTATCTGCAGTAATGTATTATAATATCAATAAAGAAGCATATCCGTTTTGGGATGATAGTTGATGGAACAGGTTTCATAACCTCAAATATTGAACTAGTTTAAGAATAAGAACAGATGAGCTTCAGGCCAGTTAAGTACACAGAATCGTGAAGAAGAAATGTGAAAAAAAATTCAAGCAATTTCATTCGAAATATCAGTTGAAAAGATATTGGATGCATAATTCAGCTTAATCACTTATATATTTGGTTCATTTTTAGTTCACTTAATTATATTCTATCAACTTAATTCATTCTGTACCGTCGATTGGGCTGAGAGGATTACTATATGGCGTCTGCATTATGCAAGGCTGTGCAGGAAGCTGTTATTTTTTGTAACGTGGGAAGCCACAATAAGATTTGATATTACAAAATCCTACGTACGTGGAGACGACAGGTTATTGGTAAGAGTTAATCGTTCCAAAAAGTATTAAAAGCATTTTAATCAGATTTGCGTTTATTTAACGTTATGAACGAACATAAAGTAATATGAATGACAAGTTCATTTTTATTCTCAAACTATGATTTTCCTCTTGTTATTCAAGTTATGCGGGTTTCAGTTGGGGTTTGCTTGTATACGGAATATAATCCCTCTTCATGAATATCTTCTGTGACAGAAGTCTATAGGGGTTTATTTGCAAAAGGTGGAGTCTCAGAAGAGAATGAAAGTTTGTGACTAAGGTAGTTATTTCAGCAAGAATCAATACTCGCGTGTCGAAACATATCATGAAGGATTATGTTCATAATTAAATTTAATTCCATGAGCAAATAATGAAATTGATCGCCCTGATGACGGAGGCAGTATGACCTCTGAAACGTTGGTTAACATCGACCAGTCTACACAGCGCAACAACCCAGAAGACAGGAATCTTCAATGAAATTCTCTTCGCAAACGAATCGCTTGCAATAGTTTTTTCCGTCCACCGTCATTATCAGTCATGCTGTTGCCCGCATCAGATGTAATACTTGAAATCTTAAAACCCTTTTAAATTTTTAAAATGTTTAATGATACGTGGTACCTTATTTCCATGAAACAGAGTCCTTAAGAAATTAATAGTCGCTCTACTGGTCAAGGAATCCACTAACCTCAATGAAGCCCGTAGATTCATAACGGTATTCACAAGAGACTGCCACTTGAATACAGTTCTACCCTTCCACCCTGTTTCTTGAAGGTACATTTTAATTAGAGTGCGCCGGGGTAGTTCAGTCAGTAGGCTGTAGTTTATGACTACGGACTGGACGACCAGGGTCCATTCTCCGACAGGGGCAAGGGATTTTTTCTCTAGCCTCCAGACTGGCTCTGGGGCCTACACAGCCCTTTGTCCCACGAGTACCGGGGGTCTCTTCGACGAAGGAAATCTTCCTTGATTTCTGTATCCTAATATTATTTGAAGACCACAGTATTACAACATTAAAAAACAGAAATAACATGATTTATATAATTAGAAGAATAATGCATGTGCGCCATAATTGGTTGTTAACAATATATAGCGTAATTAGCCTGCATGCTGGCAACTGAACAGAAAATATCTGATGCATATGCATTAATTATTGATAGTGGTCACCATTCTTTTCAATGAAAACTCCAGCGGAGTACTCCTACGATCAACATGCACTCTGCATGTCTTATTTCTGCTACTGTACGCTCGACGCGAGAGTACCCACCTTTATTTAAATGAAATGGATCTTTGCGCTGAGTATGTAAGTAAAGTCGATGCCCGACGGTTGAGGTTCGTTGAGCCACTCTTCCTGCATGAGGGGTCTCCTCAGATTGACTATATGTGCGAATTCCGTGTCTCTAATACATAGTTAGGTACTTCGCCAAACGAAATGTTATCATATAAGTACGAAGAGATTGGCGGGACTTGTAGCACACAGATAGGACAAATGGATTAAAACCTTTATTCGGAAAATCTGAAGGAAAACATATGCACATGTTGAAATGAATCTTGAAGAACTGTTTGTTTACTGTAATCATCTTACTCAGGATAGAGACAGATGGTGGGATTTTGTGAATCCGGTGATGAACCTTCTGGTTACCGTGACATATAAGGATTTTTTTGGCCAGATGAAGTACTGTTAGCTTCTGAATACGTACCCTTCTTCACGAAGTTAGAAATATAAGAAGAAATTATGATTTTGTCCTTGTAAATTCTAACTGCATGTGTTTACTAATCGATTATTTTCTTAGGACAATTAATGTTGCAAATGAAGTTGCCGCACTGCTCAGGCACTCCCACATATAAGAAGTTTGTATGGCGTTCCTTATGCAGGATATTTAATTTAAGTGTCGACCCTAAATTCAAGACTATGTGTAGGCTTTGGTGGTAAGAGTATTTATTTACGAGGAATAACAGCAGGTATCGACCATATGCTCCAACACATACAACGTCTGTGGCCTAGAATTTTGTTCCCAGTCGGTGTACTTCCTTGTAATAATACACATTATTAAATATTTCACGAACAGCAGCAGACTGTTTCAATGGG
Source organism: Zootermopsis nevadensis (assembly GCF_977971745.1). NCBI lineage: Eukaryota > Metazoa > Arthropoda > Insecta > Blattodea > Termopsidae > Zootermopsis > Zootermopsis nevadensis. The sequence continues at coordinate 10,126,545 of NW_028259144.1, forward strand.
ATGTAATGTTCAAGAGTGGTCACATTCTGCACGTTAATATTCGTACATTCGTGGCTTTCGGGCGACTGACGCGAACAGCGACCTAGCAACCAGTGTGACCTTGACCGGAGTGTTACGCGGGAGTTTGGGAGGGTCTGTTACACGCGGTGAACTAGCTTTTCATTTCATTTTTGTACTGAGGTACGTGATTGATTTGGGTTTGCGCTTTTAATGGTACGCTTTGTACAATTGGGGATACCGTATAGTTTCTTATTATGTACACTTTGTGAGACGGAGACCTATCTGCTGTTTGCATTACCCAGCATGCATTATTCAGTAGAAACACAACACACGTCATTTTTTAATAAGCATCATCATTCTGCAGTCACGGGCAGGAAATTAACATCTAACGAAAAAAGCTTTTTTGTTCTATGAAGTCTTTGGACATAACACACAATCCACTGCTCTGGAGCGCGTCTTAGAAAAGAGTCTTTGGTTCATTTAAGATCCAGGTTACAGACGTAGTTTGGCCGACTTCGCTTTATTCATGTCAGCATCCAGCACTTCAAGTGAAAAATAATTGTGCATTAAATTCTTAGTCAGTTCAGCCTTGAAGCGGACACAGCATCATCGCATTTATCGGACTGAATTCATTCTCGCAAAAACTAGTCGTTTTGTATTGTTTATTTACTTCTGTCTCTGTATTGTTCTCAAAAAGGACTCTACTCCATGCAGATAGTCAGACTTTTAAAATACTCACACGGTTATCTTGTTATCAGTCGTTAAGGGAATTTATAAAAAAATTGTTAAAAGAAATGTGAATTAGTTTCAAGTTCTTCGGGAAATTTACAGACCTTAACAATACACATTTGGGTAAAAAAATAAAGAATTGAAATTTTTTGATGTTCTTTTAGGTAATAACGCTGAACATTCAGACAGTATGTTCCTCTATAACGTTTAGATATGTCTAAAAGTCCATAAGACGTTAATACTTAGAAGACCAGCTTCACCTTTACCGCCGCGAGAACCTCATATAGCATAGAGTGATATCTTATTGCATGAGCCGGTTAGCACAGTCAGTATAGTGACTGACTACGGTCTGCAGTATCGAGGTTCGATACCGATAATAGCAGATTTCTTTTCTAGCCTCTGCGTCCAATGAGGATCGGGGATCATTCATCTGGGGGTAAAACGCTTCCGGATCGTGACGCTGACAATTCTCGAAGCGAACAATGTCCTTATAATAAAATAAAAACTAATGGTTATTAACTTTTCTTGGGCTAGCCCACTTTAAACCTTTTACGAGACTCAATATTTTCATAGCATCAGAACCATTAGCTTCTGTTACCATCTTCAGGGTTTCACTCGCGCGTTTGCTAAACTTTGCACAGAGCTTGTTGTTAAAACTTCACTCCAACAAACTGTCACTCACTTCTCCGCCGGGACGAAAACACGCGCTTGTGTAACTCTGCCACGGCTTTGCTCCTGTTGTCTTATTTGCTTTACCAACAAACAAGACGCAACCACAGGCACTTCGAAACACTTTGCTGCTTAGTTATTGCTCGCTCGCTACTCGATGCGACATACGCGGGCATTCCGGAAACTTAATTGTACTCTTGCATTACTCATGAACTGTAAGACAGAAACCTGAAACATTCGAGTAAATTACATATTCAAGTTTAAAATTCGTGCCACATGAGTTTCCAAATTTTTCCACCTAAAGCGCTCCACTCACAGTTATGATGGCGTCTAAATTCGGAAGAGCTGAATGCTTGCTGTGAGTTTGACGAGTCTGGGTCTGCGGTTCCGATGCAGAGGAGACTTCGTAGTGTTTGGAAGGGAAGCGCCAACATAAATATCGATTCACGAGTGGTTTACATTGTTTGCCAGACTGGCTGCATTTGTAAAGAAAGAAAATTTGGGGGACGACCAGGCACTGAAGTTCAGGTGAATAAGTTTTGCGGATTTCGTTCGCAACCCACGCAAACGATGCCCGACAATTAAAAAAGCCACACATAAAATACCAGGTGATTTAAAAAGGACTTTACAACTTTGAAAGTGTATAGAAAATTATTCAGAAGGCTTACAGAATCCGTTGAGGTGTCATTTTGTAGCAAAACAAATCAAGTTTAACTCACGTTGTGCTGTAGTACCGAATTCCGTCACTGTGAGCTCGAAAATTTTCTCATACCACAGTTAGACGAAGATGACCAAAAAGGACGCATTCACTTCCAGCAAGACGGCGCACCACCTCACTACCTCACAGAAGTCCGGGATTTCGTCAATAACCGTTTCCCAGGTCGGTGGATTGGTCGAACAGGGTCGACAGCTTGGCCACCTCGTTCTCCAGATTTGACACCTCTCGATTTTTTCTTATGGGGTTTCACTAAAGATCGTGTGTATGTTCCACTCTTACCTGCCAATCTCACTGAGCTCAAAGCTCGAATCACCGCCGCAGTTGCAGAAGTGACACCGGATATGCTGGATCGTGTTTGGCAAGAAATTAATTTCAGGTGGGATGTCTGCAGTATCACCAATGGCAATCACATCGAGCCGAAATGACTGAGGTAAAATCTGATTTTTTTTTTGCTACAAAATGACACCTCAACTGATTCTGTAAGCTTTCTGAATAAATTTCTATTCACTTTCAAAGTTGTAAAGTCCTTTTTGAATCACCCTGTACTGTAGGAAACTTTGCCGAAGTATTTGAAATTTAAATGTGATAATTGAAAACTGAACTGAACTCAAAATAAACAAAGATGTATCTGTCAGGTTACTCACAAAAACGGCATCATTTTATCTTTTCAGATACGTTTAATTTTTCTCGTGTGCCTTGAACTTTATGAAGAAAGTTACAGTAAAGTGGTTCACATTCCTTTGCTTTATAAACTCTGGAAAACAAATAGGCCCTGGGAAAGACCAATTTTCAAATGAGAGTTGATGGAGTAGGTTTCATAAACTTAAAACCCACTGGTTCAAGCCCTAGCAACGTGTCGTGTCATCACCTGTTGTGTCTCATACCAGAATATTTCCATCGAATACCCAAGTGTAAAGAGTTTTGTGGAACACTGTTTGGGATTGCTGATGTTTCACCATGCCCCCTCATCTCGAAAACATGTGAGCTGTCAGTTTAAATTGCAGGAACGTTCTTTCGTCAGCTATCTGTTGAATCCATTTGCCTTTGCGGTGAAAGAAAACAAATTGATGGAATATCACGGGAAAAGGATTGCAAGATATCTGACGGCCGAAACGATACTCAGTATTGTCGGGGTCGGTGAGACAAGCAACTGACTCTCTCTGCGTCCTGGAAGATGCACCCGCAGTGTTGTCATAAGTCCTTATTTTTTAACGAAAGAGTATTCAAAATTAAAAATAAAATAATTTACGCAAAAATGTGAAATGTTTGTTTTTTTGAGGGGTGGGGGCGAAATTTAGTCTTATATACTTAAGAATGTCATAAAATGATAGAGATTGTTTGAAAACAGGGCGCTTAAAATAAAATTTGGACCTAAAACAGGAAATAAGAAGGGAATGAAGACGCTTATGCAGTGAGAAAATTCATAATTTTTATTCTTCACATATAGGACAGAAAAGAGAGATGCATACAACAATTTAGTCGGAAGAAGCGAGGGGAGGAGTCCATTTGAGTGGCTTGAGCGTGATTGAGATATAAAGTGAATCTTGTTTATCATATTTGAAGATGTGGACTGGACTCTTCTGTCGGTTTCAGCTGCGGGCTTATGTGAAAACGATAAATGATCTTAAGGTCCCTTAAGAGGTAGGTTTTACCTAAATGATTATCGTCCTCTCTACAAGTACTCTTTCACCTGCTGAGTGTGCTTGAATGTCCTGTTTTATGTAATTTGAACACTCTCAGAAACATATATTGTTCTTAGTATAGATTTAATGTATACATAAAAATTACAACACACACAAATTTGTAATGGGGGTTCCCCCTCGCCGATTTCTGAGCTAATGACTTTTAACCACATCCACCCGTCCACTTGACTGATAAAGGTGCAGGCCTATGGAAGTTCCTCTGCGTGTTATTTCCATCAAACACATTTTTACTTTTCGAATTGACTCTCGCAAACTACATTACACCACCAAATATACAATGTACCAAAATATTTCAAAGCTTTCTTAAGACAGTAGCAGTCAGTGCAGTATGCTTATTGACACCTGCCCGGCGTTTTGGCCCAACGAAACACATTGAGATCTGCGGGTTGAAACCTTAAGAGACACCCAGTAGCTCCTTCCGGATTAAGACATGATTGCTTCCCACGCACCCTTCTTCCGTACCATCTCCGTGTCTTGAAAACCCAATGGTCGCTCAGCTAGTCAGGAAATGCTCGATTTTTATGCGATCCTTGTGATATGAAGCTCTCGCGATGGCCAATTTTCTGGGTTGTGACAACGTGCAGACTGGTAACTAGTTGTCCGTGGTTTGGAGGTAACATCATTTCCATCTTTATGGTAAGAATGAATGAGATTTTTTCCCTGAAACGATGTTAACCACTTGCAAGAATACGTGGCGTCACAACCAATATGTTCATAGCCTTGTTTACAAAAGCCTGCCACTGGTCCGGTTCTTGATACAGTTGAATCTAGTCGACAAACCAAAATTGTGTCTTTAAGATCCGTTTAAACAATGTCCAAGGTATTCTTTCCTTTCAGGTAAATTATTTTGTGTTTATTTATGTAATGCATGTTATATGCCCGCTCATTTCGTTCTGCTTGATTTGACCATCCTAGTAATATTTTGTGAAGAGCGTAAATGTTGATGCATTTTTTAATCCATTTTCCTGTTACTTAAAATCTATTTGGTATAAATATATTTTTCATCTGTGTTCTCAAACGCCTCGTTCCATGCTGTATCTCAGCTTCGTTGAGGTTACCGTGAGGGACGGGTTCGATCCCAGGTATCGTACACAAGTTTTCAGCCTCTTGGAACTCGAAGATGTGTGTGGGGTTGTAGTGTTAAAAATTGCAGTACGTTCGCGCCTTAAACATGCATTTCGTAATATGAAATACTACGTGCGGATCCCGAGTACAAGTTTCCTTTTAGTGAAAGCAAATTGTGTCTTTGTCTGTTGCACGGAAGTTGTTGACGCGCGTCACTTCAAAACTTGTGTCTTAATTGAACTACTTCCCTGCTCATTTCAACCGTACGCATGCTGATACATGGCACGTACAAGTGTCAAAGAGGCGAAGAGTCCCTGATACAGGAGTGCAGCCCCAAGAATTTTCTTTCATACTTTGAGCATGTAATTGTTAAAGCAAACCCCGCACTCTGCCGGGAGCTGTGCCGTAGCTCTATCGAACCGAGAGCACTGGGAATCGTATTACCGGGCAGCTGAACTGTTTCTCCTCCTCACTCATATTCCTGGCTCTCCTCAGTTTTCTATCCTCTTCTCTTTATCTTTCTCTCTCTATCTCTGTCTGTCTAACTCTGCTTTTTCTCACGGGATGACTTAGACACAAGTGTCATTCATGGGATATTAATAGTCTTTAGTTTGGTCAATAAATTCACAGTTTTCTATGGAATCTCAGAAGTAACTGACGCTGTCACAAGAGCGCGCCACTGGTCCCTACACTGAGCCAAATCAAGTTGACAACCTCACACATCGTCTCTTTAACATTCATTATAATATTGCCTCCATCTGAGTCTGAATATTCCGACTGGTTTATGCCCTTAGGTTCTGGAATAAGTATTTTGTATATCAATTTATCTGGTCCGACGATCATTAACCTTCTCCATTAGAACACAAAAATATTTGGCAAGTAGTAAAGTTATCCGCTGTACCCGTTGTGGCGGCGCTTGGGGGGGGGGGGAGATAAAATTTTCATAAATTTCAAATTATGGAATGGACATTTACATGTATAGCAGCGTTTTTGAGACACTCTGCTATCCGCTTTGGTTGATTGTAAATTTTGATTCGTATAAGATTTATTAATCGGATTATTAGTTTTGAGTATTTCACATCCAAATCATCGTAGATGTTACAGGTATAATAATTTAGGATAAGATTACAGAAAACCTACTCCAACTGAATTGCAACGACATGGTCTATAAGTTGTATGAAATGGCGACTATTAGTATCATCATTTTCTGTGTTGTTTACTTTCAAAGTGTTCACATCATTGTTAATCAGTGAACTTGTTTTGTGTCTGCTCGTTCTGTGTAATAATAAAGACGAAAAGAAATTCCTCTCCAATGGCTCGGGCTTCGCGTCACTGGTCCTAAGAAATGCAATCGATTCTCCAACGACATTTTCCAGCACCCTCGCGTTCGCCCAGAGATCAAATAAGACTCTTTTCAAAACCGAACACCCATTTTACTATGTCCAAATGTAACTTATTACCTACGACCACGCCGGATTTCGAACCAAGGTCGCCTGGCAGGTTAGACAATAAATATAAAATTCATAGAACACTTTTACAACATCAACAACTATTTTCCCCCCACTTTTGTACCACTTTAACATTTGCTTAAAATTTCCAATACAAGTGAAACGTATTTTAAAAATTTATCTGATAATATTTCACAAACGTGAAATAAAACTGTTCGTGAACATTGTAATGGCTTCTCCCGCAGACTCTGTTACAAAACTTGAAATATCTCAGGTTGACTGTCTTTTGGGATGTTGCGCCGTGTAGCTTTGTAGAAGTTTACCGACGTTTCAGAGGTGATTACTGCTCCCAACATCAGGATGATGAATTAACTTCTACATGGTTTTACGTCGCAACATTCCAGAAGACTATCTTCATATTCACCGCTACGAGAACCTGAAATCTTAAACTGAAATGTCTGTTTCTCCGGGTCACGCACTGATTTCCAACAGATGTCTCTGAAACGAGCATAAACGTCAACTCCTGCCGAACAAATTGGCGGCAAGCGAGGAATTAACCTCGCGTAACAGTAGCATGATGGTCAGACTAAAGGATTACAAAGCTAATTAATTATCCCGAATGTCAAATGTAACATGATATTACCTCTTCTTGATCAATTTCCATGCCATGAAGACATAATGGTGAAATCAGGTATAATGCTTATGTAATCTCGATATTAATGGGGGTTGAGTGACCATCTTTACGTTTCGACCTTCTTACCCCAAGGATTGAACCCCCAGATAAGCGGTAAATATGAACGAGGTGAACCCCAGAGCCGGCCAGGACGTGGTGGCGAAGAGAAGAAATCTGACAAGGCGTTGGCTTGCTCGGTTGTATTTTGTTTTCGCCCTCCGCGTTATAAACTTGGCAACCTTGATTTTTGTAATCCAAAAATGATTAAATTCTAAAGTTCTTATATTTTTCCTCGTTCTATTCTGAAAATAAGCTTATTCCCACTTCACAAGTGCAGTACTGCTATACATTACAGAATATATACTAATAGATCATTTATAATGCATTGATTTTTTATTCAACATACATTATGAATTAAATATCTTTGATCTGTGTATGACTTAAATTTTATCAGCAAAAAATTCATAAAATGGTGGTCGTAATGCAGAGGTCGTGTCTGTCCGCCCGAGTCTTTCTTCTCGGAAACTGTCATATTCAAATTGAAGTTGGCAATGGGTGACATGCGCTGTAACCGTTCCATAACATTTAATTTCTTTGTGTTTGTATTGATCTAAATTCTAAAATCAGCTTTAGAAGAAGCTGGAATTGAATATTGAGAATCTTTTTCAGAAAATGCTTAACGTACTGAACATTTGTACGTACATTTGATGAAGTACATATTTTGTGGTGTATTTAACGATGACTCCGGTAGGTAAGACCATAGTGTCGGATGATAAGACTTTTATTTAATAGGAAATAAAATCGAGGGAGTGTATTGTGATAATATTAAAAGTAACCCTTGAAGAAGTACGGTGACTGGATTTATCTGACATTGGATTGGAGCAGTTCCCGGGCGATTGTGAACACAGTTATGAAACTTAGGGTCAATAAAATTCGAGGAATTACGTAATTAGCTTAGCTACTATCAGCTTCTGAAGTAGGATCTGCTTAATGGAATGAATTGTTTGGTAATAACAGTAGTTACTTAGTAGTTAGGTGTTTGTCTGTTAATTAATGACTTTCCTTCTTTCGTTAAGTAGGTAACTGGCTGTTAGATTTGGAAGTTATCTTACGTGTTTCAGATCAGTGTAAGTGTAAGGTTTCTACGTCGGTGACAGTGAAACTGTTTAGACCCCAATATAGGCAGATATCTACCACCGTCGTCATCTTGTCCACAATGAGAACCTCGCATTTTACATAGTGGCCATCTGTCGGAAGACAGCGCCACGTAGTGTTTATTTTATTACTATTTATCTTTAGATGGAATGTGTTACTATCAGAAAATTCGAAAATGTATTTTCTTCGCGGGAAATATCATGTGTATGTCCTGCGACAGACAAGAAGCTTTGCCAAATAAGATTATAAATGAGTAATTATCCTAATAACCACGTAAAATCTGATAATTAAATAAAGTGGCAACTTAATGATTAAACACTTTTATTTTCTAATAAATATTATTCACGAAATTGTAAGATTTTACTCAATTTCCTTTTCCTAAATTTTCCCGTGAGGGAAAGAGCTATTTTGGTAGACCTAAGAGTAAGCGGAAAAATATTTAGTATGAAGAGAGACCTTGGAAATAGAATATGAGATTGTGGATGATTAATGTGTGGGTGGTAAAGCCGTTTAGTCTCGTTGTTGGTAACCACGTTCAAAAGGACCTTGGTAACAACATAGGAAAGCGACAAACATTTTTCCTAATGCACATAACTATTACTTGCATCGAAGATATTCAGTAGAGGGGTTACGATCTAAATGAACCTCATGATGACTTTTACCGGTCGAAACACGTACTATAATATTAAAAAAACACTTGTAAAATAGTGAGAAAGTATATGGAAAAATGACAGTGAAAATAAATTCATGGATACGTATGTACAGTACAAAAATTGATCACTAAGTAAGTTAAATTAATAGTTTGTAGTGACTGTTTACCTGGTTATTATATTTCAGTATTTTGATTATACTAGTAGTAGCGGTATATTTCCAGAATATATTAATTGTTTATTTAGTGCATTTATGTATGGTTATTATTTGTGTGCTAGATTTGTGTTATATGCTTTGTATATTCTAACTTACAGATGAGTAATAACATATGTACAGATTCGACCCAATATTATTACGGCTTTACAGTCATCTTTACAACGGCCTCACTGTGACGTCATATCCGCTTCGCTTGTAACGAAGTCCAAGAATTGGGACCCTGCCTTTGCCCATTCTATTCATCTATTCTGTCATTACCCGAATAAATGTTTAATCCCGCCCGAATATCTTCGTCTTTATTTTTAGTTTTTCACATTTAGTACATAACTGTTTCTACTACTTCAATTGTACTAAGCTTCTTGTTTGAATTATCCCATGATTAATTTCCATGCAAACACGTGGAAACTGCAATGGCTTTATAATACTCCAACTCTGTCACTTCTCTGACTTGTTCTAATGTTCTGTTTCTGGTCCCTTGACCCTCAGTTCTTTATGCCGACATTCTTTATTGTACACGTCTATAGTCAACTTCATAAGAAATACCTTATCGTAAACGTTAAATGCGACAGTTGTTTTACAATTGAATTTAAAACAGCTTATATCTTAATTGCATCATGCTTGTGTTCCTCAATACAATACTTTTATTTTCCGTCGTTACACAAGCTTGTTGTTAAAAATCATATAAAATTTCACATAAAATTGTTACATTTTAAAATTGACGACATGTTTCGATATACAATTCTATCATCGTCAGGTCTATCAAAATTAAAATTAAAATCTGGTGTATCTGTTGCTCTGCTTATATTGCTTTTGTTTTTATCCGTTTTTTATTACATCTCAGGCTTCTTCCATTTAATTTTGGAGACGCGCCTGGGTGCCTATATCTGCAAAATCAATTTTAATTTTTATATCGTGATTCTGGATACCGACATAGGAAATGGAATAATATTACTCTAATTTTATATTAAGGAATTACTCAAATATATATCGTATTACAAGCAAAAGAAATGCAATCACAAAATATAAAGTATTATAACATACCGGGTTGTGTGTGAGGTGCGTGTCCGTTGTTATTGATATAATAATTATGAATTAAAACCCAAAAATAAAATAAACAATATAAACAACATAAATGAAGACGGAAACGAAAATAAACAAAACAAATGGGCCACATTCACATATATAGGAAAAGAAACCAAATATATAACAAAAACATTTAAAACAAATAACATAAAAATAGCATTTAGAACAAAAAACACTATAAAAAACATCTTGAAACAAAAACCACAAATAGACACAACAAATAAATACGAAAAACCAGGCATATATAGGTTAAAATGCAATGATTGCCCGTTAACCTATATAGGCCAAACTGGACGCACCTTTAATCAAAGATATAAAGAACATATTACAGCAATAAAACATAATAAAAACCATTCAGCATATGCAAAGCATATATTAAACACAGGACATTCATACAACAAAATAGAACATACAATGGACATTATAAAAATAATACAAAACAAACCACATAGAGACACCATAGAGAAATATCATATACAAAGAACACATAAACATAACCTTGCATTAAACGACAGTAACATTTACACGAACAATCCGATATTTAACATTCTACAGTCCATTGACCCAACCCCCTAAACAACTTTCACCCACAATAGCCACACACGAAACTTACAACTCAGTTGCTGTCTGCCATTCAATAACAACGGACGCGCACCTCACACACAACCCGGTATGTTATAATACTTTATATTTTGTGATTGCATTTCTTTTGCTTGTAATACGATATATATTTGAGTAATTCCTTAATATAAAATTAGAGTAATATTATTCCATTTCCTATGTCGGTATCCAGAATCACGATATAAAAATTAAAATTGATTTTGCAGATATAGGCACCCAGGCGCGTCTCCAAAATTAAATGGAAGAAGCCTGAGATGTAATAAAAACGGATAAAAACAAAAGCAATATAAGCAGAGCAACAGATACACCAGATTTTAATTTTAATTTTGATAGACCTGACGATGATAGAATTGTATATCGAAACATGTCGTCAATTTTAAAATGTAACAATTTTATGTGAAATTTTATATGATTTTTAACAACAAGCTTGTGTAACGACGGAAAATAAAAGTATTGTATTAAAACAGCTATTTCGCAATGATTGGATGTTTTTATTTATAGTCATTTTACTTATTTTGTTAATGATATTTTAAATTAAAATGACCGTGCATTGTTACGGCCGCCAGACGCTGGTTTTGACTGTGGAAACCTCTCTTCGATGAGCGAGGTTCATGGAGACAAGTCCTCCGGTTTTTCTCTGCTAGTAGACATTCTACCTTTTATCAATTCTCGTTTGTCACTGACAGCCCTGAACAAGCAGCTTATTGACATACACTGGGTATTCTAACCTAACATTTCGGCTGGCCTAGGAGTGAATGTAGTTAAATTTTATTTCAAATTAAACATCTTACGAAATCTTTTTGAAATAAAAATGAATTTTTATAGACCCCCTCAGATTCATAAATGATAATATTATCACTGGCGATGGGTGGTGTATTCATATAATGTTTTAATCTAACGTAATGACGTAATTCAGTTGCGTGCAATTTATCAATTTATTTGTAAGACCTGGTTAAAAGTAGATAACTTGCAATACACTTACCTTACTCCTAAATAATGCAGCTATAAGTCGATGAGATTTTATTGGCATCAAGGTCTATTATAATTTTTGAATCATTAGCCTGTGTATGTTTTTAATGTATTCGATTTTGCTTCTCCATTATTATTGGCATTATCAGTAGTAGTGATTGTATAATTGTTGTGTTGTTTATCGGCTTTAATTTGTTATTAAGAATTTATGCATGTCTTGTATTGGTGCAATATACATACTAAGTAAGCGTCTTTGCTTCGGAATGGGAAGTAAAGTCCCCAAAACTTGCAAGTAAGAAGGAAAATATTAATATTTAATGGTTGAAACACAAATCTTTTTGTAGAAGAATCCAAAGATTAACGCCGTGAATACCAAAGTCACTATGCAGTTTATCAACCTGGGCTCCTTACAGTCTGCCTTCTTAATAAGCATCTTAATCCTAAGTTTTCAGATTCGTATGTAGGCGAGTATGAAGATGACTGTCTTCTAGTTCATATGCTCGTATTATAATGCATTAACGTTAGAAACCTCCAGACCTCATCTGTTCCTCTGCGATCTAACGCCTTGTAGTATGGTAAACGTTTTCCGACGATTCAGCACAATACCTCAGAAGACAGCCTTCTTCCTATCTTAATGTTATCACACGCCCTCATTCCCTGTCTTAAGGCGGACGCCTTTATCACCTCCCACGTACCTAACCTACGGCATTCACACTGTGTTTTATCTGGCCAATCGATATGTACAGCTGCTGTCCTGAAAAGTTGATACTGTTTCAGCTGATCAAGGAATGCTGTGTGATGAGGTTAAGTAACTCTCTTAATGGAAGTCCTCTTTTGAATATCGTAAGACAGCTTAAATCAAATTCATCTCTGCAATAACTGTTTTTCTAAGATCACTTTTAACATGATCCTCCCGCCGAAAGTCGCAGTCGATGGCATTCTTGCTTCCTGGTCAGGGGTTCCCTTTTTAATATCCTGCCGGAGCCGACCGAGGCTTAGTTAATTCTGTCGTAACGGTACTTCTTTTTACGGTGAAAGGTTGTTGGCCTTACGCCGAACCCCCAACCTGGAGGACCTGGGTATCACTCTTAGTCTCGCGCATCGCCTTAGACCTGTCCGGCTTGGGTGACCCTACCATGAGCCGAAGCTCCGGCCGGCATAGCCCTAATGGTCATTTGAGCACGCAAGCCTCCTCACCCAGTAAATTTCCTCCGACAAGGTGGTGAAAATTAAAGTACGAGGTGCGATCGGAAAGTTTCTAGACTATGTCAATAGCGGGCGAACCGGATGTAGTACGAGCTTCTGCCTTTAGGGGGTGCGGCCTACATTCATAGTGAATCAGTGTGCCAGCCGGCATCATCGAATTAGCATTTGTTTCTTAGTTACGGGCGTTTTGGTGGTGCATTACACCGACCCTCCTGCGATTTCGGAATGGCGGATTTTCATGAACAAATCAAATTTTGCCAAAGACTCGCCAAAACGGCTACGGAAACCTATGAAATGCTAAAGCAAACTTTTGGGGAGTCCGCAATGGGTCGTGCACAAACTTTTGTGTGGCATTCACGTTTTAAAAATGGCCGAACCTCTGTCGATGATGATGACGAGCGTTCTGGACGACCATCTTCGAGCACAACGCCCGAAAATGTTACGAAGATTCAGCAGGCCATTCACGAAGATCGATGTCGTACCATCAACGACTTGTGCGACATTGTTGGGATAGGCTATGGGACCTGTCAGCTGATTCTAAAGGAAGAACTCCACATGCGACGCATCATGACAACGCGCCAGTGCACACCGCCCTCAAAGTTCGGCAGTTTTTGGCCTCAAACACCATGGCCGTCATCCCGCACCCTCCTTATTCGCCGGATTTAGCTCCGTGTGACTTCTTCCTCTTCCCAAAGATGAAAATTCAGCTAAAGGGAAGGAGATTTGAGACGATAGAAGAGATTCAGGCAGAATCGCAGATGGTGCTTGACAGGCTGACAAAGAAAGATTTCCAGGGATGCTTCCAGGCTTGGCAGCGGCGCTGGGATCGTTGTGTTCACTCCCAGGGGAACTACTTCGAGGGTGATGGATGAATTTAATACCTGAGATAAGTGTACGGGTTTTTATAGGCGCAGTCTGGAAACTTTCCGATCGCACCTCGTATACAAAACAATAATTTTGCCTGTTGTTTTCTATGGGTGCGAAACATGGTCTCTCACTGAGAGGGAGGAACAAAGATTGCAGGTGTTTGAGAATGGGGTGTTGAGGAGGATATTTGGGCCTAGTAGAGAAGACGATGGGGCATGGAAAAAACTGCATAATGATGAGCTTAAAAATCTGTACTCCTCCCCCAGTATTGTCATGGTGATTAAGTCGAGAAGAATGAGATGGGCGGGGCATGTAGCGCGCATGGATGGGACAAGAGGTGTGCACCGGGTACAGGTTGGGAAGCCTGAGGGGAAGAGACCGCTGGGGAAACCTAGACGTAGATGGGAGGATAATGTCAGGCGGGATCTATGGGAGATAGGAGTTGAAGGAGACTGGATTCTGTTGGCCCAAGACAGGGTCCGGTGGAGGGCTTTGGTTAATTCGGTGATGAACCTTCGGGTTCGGTAAGTCATCTAGTTAATTAGTTAGTTTAGCCGGAGGCCGACTACACTGACTCTAGCATTTCGTGGTTTTCTCTGTCTCTCAGGCGAATCGCATGATAGTGTTTAAAGTAGGCTGCGACCTGTTTCGTTCCAGGATTTTTCCCAGTCACCATTCACACACCCATCCTATCATTTTACTCTCATCAACAAAACATTTGCAAAGCGTCGCTAAATAATTCTTAGCCCATTGATTGCTCAGTTAATAGAGCGTCGTAAAATAACCGGATAGGTAATAAACAACAGACAATATCAGAAAAATAAATATATAAGTAGCCACTCTCCTTCTGTAGGAACAGTCAGTGGCCTGTAGGGAAAGTACATGTATCAGCTTTATCATAAAAAAATTAACGTATTGCGAATTGGATCCCAACTCCCAAGTGCCCGTTACGTTCCTCGCGACGTAGCCGTAACGGAGCCAATTGTACAGCGTGATGAGTGTAATTATCAGATAGTAACCAGCAGTTTAATTACACTAATTTCAGTTAAACATACACAAACCTCAACCGCAACCCGCAATGCAAACAGTACGCGGCTATACTGAGGAATGGCAGAAACTGTGCTGTGATCTGGCAAGCAGTGGTTTACTTTAATTACAGATGGGGAAATGTTGCATTACGAATCTTGGACATGAAAACATTGAACCGTATCTATAAAAACCGAAGTCACAATTCTGGCAATTAAGCTGCCACAGCATAATAGGCATAATAAATTATTCTCGGGCTACCAGTACCCTGAGGACGAGGACGAAGATGGTATTCGAAACTTTGATGTTTTCTTCATTAAGCCACGTTACAGGGCTGGTAGCCCGAGAAGAATTTATTATACTTATTCACCGTGAAAGCTTAAGATCATACAGCATAATAGGCATGTTAGCTGCGCTGTGGGATTGCCGTTGGGCCACGTGTGTGATTTAACTGGCTCAAAGTTATGAGTAAGTAGCAAGGAACTGTGCGTTTCTGCACTGAAGCGACTGAGGTACTTATGTCATGGTTAATTTAGTCACAGTGAAATATTCACAGTATGAAATATTTTGCAAATAAACATTATATAGGCTAATGAATTGATTTACTAATCACCTATTATGAATTTTATCTGTAGCTGACAGATTATTAACTAAATTCTTTTAGTTGGAAGATGTTCCTGCCAGAATCGAGTTGCAGATCCGTAGAAGACTAACCTGGTTTGAGCTATAGTTAGTTACCTTACGGCTATTTGATCACGTTGGTGAATATCAACGACTCTCTGGGTCCCTAGTGTATCTAAATCTGTGTTGGATACAGAGACCGTTTGAATTACTGCTCCGTTTGAGCTTTGAATTCTCATGACTGTTGTTACGCCTATAAAGGAACCAGATGCAAATGTAAATTGGCTGTTACAGCTAGAACTCTGAATGAGCAGGAAGTCCATCCATGATCTGGTGTCCAGGGAAACACCAACTTTAATGGCCTAAATGGCTGGTACAGGAAATCAGCAACATGAACATTCGCTCACAAAACCATTCGGCCGATGTTTACCGCCTAAAATTCCCATAATAGACGTCTTGCTAAAACAAACAATTAATTGTAGCGTGAAGCAATATTGGCGTTTTCAGACCATGGTACGATGATGGTAGCCTGGGGACTAAATTATGTAGTATCTTATATAGTTAATTTAACAGTTTCAGTTGTTTTATTGGTTGTTAATTTACGAGCTGTGACTTTAATTAAAGATCTAGATTAGGCCTACGAGTTTTGCTGTCATTAGGTTTTATGAAAACATCACGTAGTAACTCAAGAAAAAGCCACGGTGGTCTAGCGGTTAGAACGCTGGCCTTGTAATCCTGGGGTCTCGGGTTCGATTCCCGGCGGTGCCCGAATTTATAACTTGTGTTGGGCAAGGCCGTGGTCTAGGCAACACGGAGTTTTCCTCCGGGGGCTTCCCCAGTTTCTCCGTGGCATCCCAACAATTACTCAATTCACACACAGAAGAAGGCAATGGCAAACCACTTCTGGATCATCTGCCAAGAACGTATATGAACAGGTCCCAGTCCGAGAAAAGGATGGAAGGATCCTGTTCGTATGGACCTGTCCTCAGACAGAACACTAAAAAAAAAAAAACCTCAGGCAGAGATTTCTCTCCGCTTTTATGAGATCAAACAAACAGTCTACGAAATAAACACGAGAGAGTTGAAATGAATTATGCAAACTTAAAGCTACGGTTCCAGCTTGTATGCCTTACAGAAACGTTTTTATGATATAAAGCGATTAGTATATTTAAAGCAGATTTTGTTACGAGGAAAAGACGGTTTCGTATTTTAAAATTTAAAACGAATACGAGGCATTGCCAGATGATGTGGACGGCACTGCAATGGCGTCTCAGCATCGCAGGTAGCACACTGTGTAAAGTTTCCAGTGATTACTAATTAAATATGATCGTCTACTGTATCAAAACAATTTTCACTTGTTTCTTCCGTTATTTAATGTGACACAACACCCTGTTGTATTGAGTACATACCTCTACAGTAAACCCAGTGGAAATGCCTCGTGAAAATCGTCTCCATCTTCATCCTTCTGGCTGTTGATACAGCACACTAATAATAAAGAATTGAATTGAATTGTTCCTTTAGTAAATTTATCTACTTCACTTCCCTTTGTGCTGTGTTTCTTAATCATCCCTTTTAATTTAGAACAGCAATGAAATATGTAACCCATGCTTTGTACTAAATTATTCAAACGTGTTCGTCTTCCGTTTTGGTACTTCTAAAAGTTCCCTAACAGTATCAACACCATTAAATATGTCTGCTTGCTCCATTACCGAGAAGAACCAGGCCCACGCCTGAACACAGATATGTTAATGCTAAAATTGACTTCAAGGACTTTGGTTGTAAAGATATGAACTGGATTCGTCTAGCTGAAGATTAGACAAACCAGTGATGGTATTTATGATCTGAATCTTTTACGGCGACCAAGTACAGAGGAATATGGTTTCTCGAAACATTTATGTTTTCTTTATTAAACCACCTTACAAGGCTGGTAGCCCGATAATAATTTATTATACAGTGTTGGGATGTTGTGAACATGATAATAAGCCTTCGGGTCCATAAAAGCCAGAAAGAGTCTTAATTGTTGAGCAGTATTGAATTCTGAAGGAGGTCTCGGCTCTATGAAGTTGGGTAGGTAAAGGAACCCGTGAAGACACGATTTCAGTGTGTGGTAGTTCTATCTCTGACGTATTTCAAGAACTGAAAGCTTGTGAAAGCTTCTTGTGGTTGCTTAGACGCGAGTAATGAATGACTGCAAGGATTCCTGGGACACGAAACTTTACTTTCAAATATTATTTTCTGAAATGGTAGAAAGGGATAGGTACAAGATGTCAGATAACTTATGTGTCTGTGACATTTGCGTTGAATTTATGGTGGCTAATCAACGGTTGAAGAACTGCATGAATATAAACTTTATTGCCTTTATGTGTACCACATTGGAAAATTCGAAGATGGCTGTCTTCTGTGTTGTAGTGCCGTGCAGTCTCGTAGAGGTTTATCGACGTGTCAGAGGTCTTTGATGCCTCCATCATCAGGGAGATGATTGTCATAGTCCTGCCTCAGAAATGAACCTCTGGACGGTTGATGAATTTATACGAGATTACGTGGCTCTACAACCCAGAAGGCAGCCATCTTTGTATTTAACGCTTTGAGAACCTCAAAGCACATAGAAATATATGTATAAAAATTGTTATAGATACTAATTTGAAACTTTTCCTGGGTGGTAATATGGATCTCCGAAACGTCGGCAATATGACCTTCTACTACATGATGCCGTTTTAATGTAAGATATTCACGTTCGCGCTGAATAGCCGCGAAAGCTTGATTCTTTCCCTTAAATGATACAGACCCTACTCGGTTACATATTTCTTTTTGTAACTTATATGCGCTGATAACTTTTTTTTAAGTTCGACTGAGCCATAAGGTAAGGAGAAGCTGTAGTGGACTGACATGGACATAATCTTCACACTGCTGGTTCACTACCCCCCCCCCCCTCCAATACACGTATTTATCGAAAAACGTTAAGTACTTTGTGATATAAAAATGCGGACATGGGCTCTTGTAACTTGCAACCCACTTACTACATTCTTCGTTGTAATTAAATTATTTCCCGGTACTTCGCTGCTGGTACGGCTGCATGCTGTCGTGGCGGATTCCACGTTAAGTGGGACATACTGTATTACATGGAATGTGTCATTTGTACCTTTAATTGAATATTGATCGTGTCATCAAATCGAAAATAATCAGATGGACGGAGCATGAAACAAGCATAGCAGATATGTACAACATTTATTGACACAGTTGAGTCGAGTAGGATCTGAGGTTTTCACTTCGGCGAGTCCGAAGATGGCTGTCTTCAGGCTTGTAGCGCCGTGTAACAGACCACACGGCACTACAACCCAGAAGTGAGCTGTCTTACAATTTGAGTCGAAAAGACTCAAGAGATGGGATGCTTAGGCTTAGAAGGGAAGATAACGTTAACATGGGTTCTTAAAGAAGCGTCGTACTGGGGTGTGAACTGGAGTCAAATGGGCCAAAACAAGGCCCATTCGCGGGTTTTATTGCACACATCCTGTTTTGGAGAGAACGTTAATGTCGATGTTCTGGGTAGAAATGCCGTGGCGTTTTTGAGGAACATACCACCTCAATTCATGTATGAAGCGACATAACATACTGCCTTTGAATATTTCAGGAGTAGATGAGACGTCTGTGCAAAGTTGCGGTCTGTTAGAAAAGAAAATTATAAATTGATGTCTGCTATTGGCTGTAGTAAGTCTCAGTTCTCGCCGTTGATTACCTGTCACCACACTGGTGAAGCATGACAGCTTTTGACAAAGCTCGCCTGATAAATAATTCCAGCGTAGAGCACAGTATATAACATTTCATTGCTTCCACCTCTTAGACAGTGCGTATGTTCCCTTGAATTATTTATAGAACTAAAAGTAAATATACTATACGTGATAGAAGGATGCCCAGGTCAAATAAATATTTTTATACGTATGTGCTACTTTCGTGGCTGAATGTCAAGCTAAGCATAGGAGGCTGTTGAGTTTAATGGAAAATTCAAGTAACACTTGACAGCGAATATTACCATTATCCTTTTTGCTTCCTGTATGATATTTTATGCCCTTCATAGCCGCTGATCCTGAATCTGTCAACAAAATTTGAGGGTAGGGTTCTTGAGAAAAAAAAAGTTTATAATGGTCGAAGATTTCTGTCTTCTGGGTTGTTGCGCTGTGTAGTCTGGTCGATGTTAACCAACGTTTCAGAGGTCATATTGCCTCCGTCATCAGGGCGATGAAGATTTCTGTCTTCTGGGTTGTTGCGCTGTGTAGTCTGGTCGATGTTAACCAACGTTTCAGAGGTCATACTGCCTCCGTCATCAGGGCGATGAAGATTTCTGTCTTCTGGGTTATTGCGCTGTGTAGTCTGGTCGATGTTAACCAACGTTTCAGAGGTCATATTGCCTCCGTCATCAGGGCGATGAATATGAAGACTCCCGTCTTCTGGGTCGTTGCGCTGTGTAGTCAGGTCGATGTTTACCAACGTTTCAGAGGTCATATTGCCTCCGTCATCAGGGCGATGAAGATTTCTGTCTTCTGGGTTGTTGCGCTGTGTAGTCTGGTCGATGTTAACCAACGTTTCAGAGGTCGTACTGCCTCCGTCATCAGGGCGATGAGTATGAAGATTTCTGTCTTCTGGGTTGTTGCGCTGTGTAGTCTGGTCGATGTTAACCAACGTTTCAGAGGTCATATTGCCTCCGTCATCAGGGCAGTGAGTATGAAGATTTCTACCTTCTGGGTTGTTGCGCTGTGTAGTCTGGTCGATGTTAACCAACGTTTCAGAGGTCATACTGCCTCCGTCATCAGGGCGATGAGTATGAAGATTTCTGTCTTCTGGGTTGTTGCGCTGTGTAGTCTGGTACATGTTAACCAACGTTTCAGAGGTCATACTGCCTCCGTCATCAGGGCGATGAAGATTTCTGTCTTCTGGGTTGTTGCGCTGTGTAGTCTGTTCGATGTTTACCAACGTTTCAGAGGTCATACTGCCTCCGTCATCAATGCGATGAAGATTTCTGTCTTCTGGGTTGTTGCACTGTGTAGTCTGTTCGATGTTTACCAACGTTTCAGAGGTCATACTGCCTCCGTCATCAGGGCGATGAAAATTTCCGTCTTCTGAGTTGTTGCGGTGTGTAGTCTGGTCGATGTTAACCAACGTTTCAGAGGTCATACTGCCTCCGTCATCAGGGCGACCAGACTACACAGCGCAACAACCCAGAAGGCAGAAATCTTAATACTCACCGCTGTCAAAACCTCAAATCTTATATTTATAATTTTCCTTATTTGGTCCCTTTGGTTTACTATAGAAATGCTAATAAAGAAAATTCAATAGTAAATGTTGTTCTACTTTCATCCAGGGTAATATTGATAATGTAAAATGAAAATGATAATTTTAGAACGTTTATATGACGTTTATTTAGTATAACACCGTGTAATAGAAATGGGAAATAATACATTTATATATGACGTGCTTAAAATCTTAATACACTTTACTTCCTGTTGTTCTCACCTTCACATTCGTTTTTGAACTGCCAGCAGTAGTGAACCAGCATACTATGGAAAAAGTAAAACTGTCCCTCTGCACCCCATGTAGGCGCTTGGGGTGAGATGTTTTTGCTTTAGCTCATTCTTAATCTGGGTACTTTACTTTTGAACCCTTGCCTCATCTTTCCTTTTCATAGTTAAATTGCCAGTTGACTGCAAACTCCAGTTTTGGGATTCCATTGCAGTGATGTTGGCAAACTGTTCAATCTCGTCACTGCCAACATCTTTTCTTTTATTTGATGCATTACACTTCAGGTTCGTTACCACTCTATGACATTTGTCACGAGCTTTATGGTCACCATTTAATTGATGTAGATTTTTAGTCATGCAAAGAGGTATGTTTCTCGAGCTCTTCCTGACATTAATAAGTCTACATTCATCAAATGCGTTACAGCACAAAGTTATGGTGATACGGGATGCCGTAATTATTGCAAATACATTTAAAATTTGTAACATAGAAGCATAGAAGGATATTCAGAACATCTGAAAATCCCAAATGCCCAGAGAATACGAAACTGCAGATCTCTGAACTCAGAGAAACCATAGTATATGAATCCTGCTCAGATTTGCTGATACTGCAGGTACTGCATTATTCACATACAGGAATACCTCGTTTTATTGCGCGTCGCTTTATCGCGCTTCACAGATATTGCGTTTTTTACAAATTGAAGGTTTGTGGCAACCCTGCGTCGAGCAAGTCTATCGGCGCCATTTTTCCAACAGCATGTGCTCACTTCGTGTCTCTGTGTCACATTTTGGTAATTCTCGCAATGTTTTTTTAGACATAATGCTATTGCACACTTAATAGACTACAGTGTAGTGTAAACATAACTTTTATATGCACTGGGAAACCTAAAAATTCGCGTAACTCGCTTTATTGCGGTGGTCTGCAACCGAACCCGCAATATATCCGAGGTATGCCTGTATATAGTTAAATACTAAATAATGCAAACCATGACTCGACCTTACATCTAAGTCATTTTTCTTTCAGTTGTAGTAATTTAATAAGCTTCCCAATTTTTTACCAAAAATTTGGTAGCATGCATATACGAGGGTCGCTCATTAAGTAATGCCCCACATTTTTTTCCTCAGAATATATTTATTCAAGATGGCTGAAATTTAGTGACAATATAAATCAATGTTTCCCTTACACATACTATTTTTCCACATAGTCCCCATCAACTTGTACGGCTTTACGCCATCGTGGAACAAGTGCGTGCATGCCTTGCCGGTACCAGCTCTTGTCCTGTGAACGTAGCCATGTCCTCACTGCTTGAATCACGCTCTCGTCATCTTCAAATCTTGTTCCGCGGATAGCATCTTTGAGTGGCCCAAAGAGATGAAAGTCGGAGGGTGGATGGGGCAGCACCGTCCAACCCAATTTGGTGATTTCTTCCCGGGTTCTCGGACTTGTGTGAGGGCGTGCATTGTCGTGCAGGAGCAAAATTTCTGCTGGATGCTTGTGAGGCCGAGCTCGTCGGAAACGCTTCTTGAGGGTTTCAGGGTCCCAATGTACGCGTCTCGCACCTCTTGGCATTACATCCACAAGAATGAACCCATCACTGTCCCAAAAGACAGTCATCATGACTTTTCCGGCGGAGGGAGTTGTCTTGAATTTCTTCTTTCTCGGTGATTGAGGGTGATGCCACTCCATTGACTGCCTTTTTGTCTCCGGCTCAAAGTGGTGTATCCAGGTTTCGTCACCTGTAATGATCCCTCAGCATCAAAACGCTTCCAACAATTCAGAAGAAATTGTTTTCCTTTGAATCCTGTGGTCTGCTGTGAGACTTCGTGGAACCCATCTTGCGCACACCTTCGAATATGCAAGAGCCCGGATAATTGCAATTACACTTCCATTGCTGACTGAAAGCTGTTGGGCCAATTGTCGAGTTGTGACGCGCCGATCCTCACGAATAATGGCATCCGCGCGGTTCAACATGTCTGGAGTGGTGGCTGTGGCAGGACGCCCAGAGCGCGGCAGATCATGGAGCTCGGTTTCTTCACTTCCTGAAGCTTTAACTCTCTTAGCCCAGCGACCAACGGTGCTCCTATCGACTGCACAGCTTCCATACACAGCACACAAACATTTATGAATGTTCACCACAGTTTCTTTTTCAGCAAAAAAGAATTCAATTACAGCTCGTTGCTTGTAACGAGAGTCGTTCACAGACGCCATTTTAACAGTTCACTACAGCTCCGCCATTGGTTGGAATCATTTGAAACTCCGTACACGAACGCGAGAAACATCAAATCTCAAGCATGTAAAAGTACACTTTTCTATCGTCATTATTGGCTGAGAAAAAAAATGTGGGGCATTATTTAATGAGCGACCCTCGTAGTAATAGATTTAGTGACATATAATTGTAAACAGTTATTTATAACATAGCTGTTTACACTCAAATAAATTAATAAATATAAAAAAGTTTAAAATAAATACTTTGCTAGATGTTAACTCATCAATACATGGGAAGTGACACTTCTCGGTAAACTGCTTAACAAAATCCAGTTCCATACACTTTAAAATAAATATTTGAAGAATTTTCAAGAATAATTTGCATGCACACAATATATTTTCATTTTTTAAAAGAACTAAAATACAGCATTTTAGGAAACTCAAGTTCAGGGGTCCAATTTGATTACCTTTAAAACATGCCTGTGTTAAATATGTAGGTTTAATAGGAGAAGGTATTTTATTAGCTTTGAAATAAGCTGGAAGCGTGCTCTGTATCTCAATTACAGCAGATTTTGTCACTGTGCCCAAAGAAACTATTTCTTGTATTTTTATGTCCGCTGTCAAGATCCTAGTGGCCATAAAGCAGGGAAATTTTGCAGGAATGCTTGTGCCCACTGGGACTATAAGCTCACAGAAAATCATTTAATTCTGATGGGGCCGGGTTGTAACCTGTGTTGACTTGACACGGGTGCTAGAGCTTGTCACATTCACCAAATTTAGACATGAACACTTCTCTTCAGCAAGACCATTGGCCCGTGTCACGTGATGTAAGCATTGGCGAGGGGAAGGAGTTTCTTTACAAGAACGTTCATCTTGTCAGGTGAGGGTTTATTATTATTTAGTGTTCTGTCTGACGACAGGTCCATTATTCTGCCTAAAAAGAGTCCGCCAGTTTTCCCTATTCTCAGCTTCTCGTTTTAATTCCTGGAACTTCATCTTATTTCCTTGTTTAAGGTCGTCGGTTAGCTGTATCATTCTTCTTCCCAGTCCTCGCTTTCCTTCAACCTGGCCTTCGATGATATCACTCAGTAACCCATTCCTTCTCATAATATGTCTCAGCTAGTTAGCTTTCCTTCGTGTAATCGCCTGCAGAATGTTTCTTTGCTCGTTGACTCTCCTCAATACTTCTTCGTTGGTCACTCGATCCGTCCACCTGATCTTCTCTATACTATTCTATTTGTATGTCCCGATTATTGGAGGGAGCAGACGATACTACTGCTGATATTCAGTCCAATTTCTTTTCCAGTAGCTTATGTATTACGTTGAAATACACATTGATTATACCTAGTAATTTCATCGATGCACGTGGGAAAGAAAGAGCCTTAGAAATTCGTAAAATATACAACATGAAATTGTTTACTTATTTGTCCCGTTAAGTCGTAGAATCAATGTTATCAGTTACATACAAAATTCCACAATCAGGCAACAATTATTTTGCACCGCGACACTGTGAATATAATATATTCTCAATGCCGTTATTTTAGCCCATGCGTTCAATGGAACGTACATATTCCTTGAAAATCAAACATATTTTCTCCATTATTTATTATATTTTATGTTTTTTTATTATCAGGGCTTAAACGTTTAAAACACAATCCTACCTATTGATAGTTTTTGTTTAATTATCAGAATAAATATCCATATTTCTCCAAAGTGCACTGTGGGGTTTATGCCTGTAATAGGGGCGGTATTTTCATTCAGATACTCAAATTTTAAATTTTATTTAGATTAACTATCTTCTTCATCACCACCGCAAAATCGTCCCGGTTACATAGTTCAAATATCAGACAGCCTTTATGCGCTTTTAAGACGGCTTTAAAATCTGTATATTGCTTGATTCTTACACAGTTATTAATGACGCAGTTGCCCATCTGTGTTAAGTATTTCGCTCTTTTAGACGCCCACATTCATCTCCAGGATATAATCGGTAATGTTGCTCTCCGGTTACCTCGCACGGAATACATTATTCAACAGCTGCTGCTGTTTGTAACTGTCGAGTTATTTAGGGAACAGGTAACTATCGATTGTGTAGGTTGTGTAATCGATATGGCGGGAACAAGCTTCCTGTCTGACCTGAACTTGATCAGCTGTGGTGGCAACTAAAGCCAGAGCATTGTATATGGTACGCTATTAAGTTCAGGTACGACCGACGTCAGTGCTTAAAGTAAATTGCTGTAAGATCTGCACTAGTTGTTCACACATACAGGATGGTGTTGGATTAATGTGGACTTCTCCATTGGGATCATATATTTTCTGCACCTAAGTTTAAATTTAGTCGATCCCTGCAGGTCAACTTCATGCTGGAATTCGAATGTAGCACGGGTCGCGGAAACAATAAGATTACACGTTCCTGTGTGTTGTTTTATGATTCTGAAAGGACGATTCCTCTAAAAACATGTTTCGACACGACGCCCAGTAAATCTGTGACAACATTCACGTAGATACAGGAGGACGTTTTTCGAAATTTTGCCGGGCTGCCTATTATCTTATAGCTTCCCGTAGTTTTTCTCAGTCTCTTTTAGAAAATGCAATGATAACACCTTCAAACAAGTCTGCACCGCTCGCTTAAAAATCTTTTATCATACACCATTTACCAGATACAAAAGTTATTCTACTAGTTTGCGGGAAATATTACGGAACAACATAAGAAACTAGTATTTTGAACTGCGAAAATTTAACCATAACTTGGTGTATTAACTATGATAAAATTAGTTGTCCTTTGGTCACCACTACACGTGTGTGATCTGAAGCTATTTGACATTTTAATGTCGTTAATCTATCCGCTCACAGTATGTCATATTTTACTTTAAACGTGATCAGTGAAATATATTTCTAAGTAATTCTAGTTTTCTAGTACTGACTTGTGCGTGGACATTTTTTTCTTTTGAAAGTGAATAGGTGTGGTGTTTACAGACGCATTTGGTGACTTTTCAGTTGTCAATTTTTAGACAGAACGTTTATTTGACGCCCGATTTTGTGTCTTGCCTTGTGATTTCAATAGAAAGGTATCGTAAATCAATTTAAAGAAAGATATATTCCTGGTCACTCATTTACAAAAATGTTGTACCCAACAATGGCTTTTATTTCAAAATTCGATATGAAAATAGAGGTATCTTGACTAGAATGTTTATTTAAAGTATGTACAGAGTGTCCCATAATTCCACAGCCATAAGAGAACTCTTTTATTTGGCAAAACATAAAAAAATATATGGAGGGAAATTTGTTATAAATAATATGTTTGTCTCAAGCGTTGGAATTATTAACCTTGGACGAGTCGTTACGACGCTACAATCTTTGCATTTCCCATAGCAGGAAGTTACGGTGGTATTTTTATGTTTCGTGATCATTACCTTTACGTTGGACGCCGTGGTGAACGGTAAGCGGCCGCAGAGGACAGCTGCTGACATTTCATTACCCTTGTCTCCTGCACAACTATCACACCTGTGACACTGCGAAGTGTGCGCTGCAGGTGGCACCGTATTCGATTGTGTGATAGCAAGAGGGACACGAATTGAACACTTGCAGTTATAAATCTACAGCCTTTGTGGCGATCCTTACGCATGTGTGGTTTTGTTGTCACTCAGCACATTGCTACAGTTAGCCACACTGCAACATTGTTTCTGAACGAGTGCATTAAAGCACAGTGGTTTCGTTTACTATCCGTGTTCTCGATAGAACCTCTGTCTCCTTCACTAACGCTTCGGCATACTCAGGAAACGTCCCCATCTCACTGTTATTTCAATGTGGCAACATCGAAGTAACTATTTATTATTTGTAATGCTGAGTGTGGGGCCGTAACGGCTTATCCTAGGTACTGTCCGTCTGAACGGAGAATTGACTCGACCTTCAAACAGAAGTATCCATCTGCGCAGACGCATAGCCATCTAATGTGCAGAAAAAACTCGGACGACTATCAGTTCTCGATTACTTCCTAGTGTTTTGTCTCGTTCTTGCGTTTCAAGTATGTATAGTTTGTGTAGCATTTAGTATATTAATCTGGTAACTGGTCAAAGACTGTCAGTTGTAAAGTGAGCTGGACTTTGACTTAGCTGCTTACTCATCACTCTGATAACGGAGGCAAAAGGGAGCTCCGAAACGTCGGTAAGATTCTACCACACTACACGACACAACAACTCAGAAGACAGCCATATTGATTTTAATTTTGTTCTTCCATTTACGCCTAGGTCTTCTGAGAAGTGTCTGCCCTTCAGGTTTTCCGACCAGCTCGTCGAAGTTGATTTTATATTAAGCTGAGAAATAAGTATGGCACGAATATGGGGACTTATTAAATAACAAAAAATATGGCGTTAAGCTCTTTTAAGCCTTTCGCTACGATGACTGCAGATTTCAGCAGAGTGCTTGAGACAAAAGAAATTCTATCCTATTTCTGAGTTACCTGTTTACTCTGCAGGTCAAAGAAGATCATCTGAGATTTTTCCACAGTCGCGACCGTAAGCGCCTGACAGCGCAACTCAGTCTCGTCATCATGGAACGCGACGCTGGACCAAAAGGCCGCTTGGAACTCACGTGCCTCTCCACAATCCCGGCATTCCGCGCGTTAGAGCACAGCGAGTATGGTGATCTGAAGACCACTTCAATAACAGGTACTGTGCATAAGATGGAGGACATATCGTTTACAACGCACAAGATTAAAATGTTGTACAAATTGAAATAACTGCTACCTTGCTAGGTATTACCGCGTTCTTGCTTGAGCACCAGATAATTATGCAACTCACCGAGTTACTTTGGTTCTCACAATCGTCTAAATTGTAAAAGTATGAAGTCACAATATCTTAGAAACTGTTTTCATCTAGACGAAGAGGCAGATTTTCAGTCCTTTTTACTTCATTACGAAAGCAGTCCATCTTTCGAAACGTTTGATTTTATGATGTTAAAATACATACGATATTCGAAGTCCAGAAAGAAATCTGCGTATTACAATGCACAATAGTCAGAAACATTAAGACTCCGAGAAATTCCCTTTTAGGGACCGCGACAATCCTCTTCCGCCAGAAATAGTTAAAAAGAAAAGCTGTTCCCAGCGTGTTCAACCCATTATTTTCAAACTTCACAACCAGATTCTACAAGATTTATGGATTCTGATATCAACTCTCACCTTGAGGAATGAAATTAGCTAAGGTGTCTGTAAGGAGTATTTGGACTTAAGGAGGGAGCAAATAACAGGAGAATGGAGAAAATTGAAGAAGTGAGATTCGTATTTTGTATGCTTTCCGCCACATATTATTAAGTTGAAAGCGGGTAAATGGGCCGGACATGTAGCACGTATTTCATGGATAAAGATAATAAGCTATACAATGTTTTGTAAAGATCCTGAATGGAAGAAACTACTTTTATAAACAGGCGTAGAAGCTGACAGTTACTTAGCTGGTAAAGACATCCCCACTCATTTGTGGAACCCAAATATTTATTACCGTGTGAATCGAGTCGGCACACACAGAAGCTATGTAAGATTCACTTTAATAATATTATTTTCCCTCTGAGTGAAGTCTTTCTTTTATGTTTTTATTATAAAATTATATGTTTCGCACGTCCTAAATCCCATACGCGCCCTTGATATTACGCCCTTAATAATATGGCGTGATTTTTAATCGAGTTACGAATGAAAAATACGCACGAGGGCAAGGCTTGTCTTAAACGAGGAACCTAAACAGTGTGAATTAATTTGTTCAACTTAAAGTGTTTACAATAAAATAATGTTTAAAATGTGTATCACCATGTTGTATAACCGAGTAGGACGAAGTACGTTCCGAGCTGCTGCCTGCAGCGAGAAATGTCCAAAGGTGCTCTCATTGTAAAAAGTCCTACATGTGGTGAATAGTACAAATTACAAAGCGCCTCATCGTGCAGTTCTCTCCAGCCTCCTGTTACTGCCTACCTCTTGCGGTCGCTTCTCGGCCTGGCAGTATTCGAGTTCTGTGTTATGTTCTAGTGGACATCGAGGTACCGCAGTCTGGCAGCCGTGCTGACTCCTGGTTTGTGCTCCTGTTGACCGCGTCTCTCTTCATCTTCCTGAGGTGAAAATTTCACGACCAGTGAGTGCATCTGCGTCATTCATGCTCCATTATATCTTGGCGTTAACCCAAACTGTTTAGCTCCCATTGCTGTCAAGATTTCATAATGTGAGACGTAGACAATTCGTTTTTATCTTGAGTTGTTAGGCTGGCCAGTTGTGAATAAATCCAAGTCCCCACAGGATTCGTCTCTTCATCTCATAGGAACTGTAAGACATCGCAAGACGAAAGTGTGAAGAACTGGTGCAGAGAATATGCAAAACAGTTTTTTGTCAGCTGTGTAATGCTTTTCGATTAATCTGTTTTCAGTTGACTCTATTTTTGAATATCTGTATTATTTTTTATATTATTTTATATCATATTCTTAAAACGGTTACACGCCTGTATGAGAGTTGAGATTCTCACAGTTGTAAAGATATCTATGTTGGTTTTCCGGTATGTAACGCTGTGTGGACATATAGGAAGAAATCACCGGTTTGGAGAAACGTATTCTCTCCATTATCAGCCCTGAAAATGGGGTATAAATAACAGTCCAAGCTGCGTTGCTACTGAGAAGACCAACATTGATAGGGTAATGCCTCACGATTTTTCGAATGACATCTTACACTGTCTGTTATTTCTTTGTATGGACACTTATAGCAAAGATTTGGTAGTTGATAGGAAATTAACGTTGAAAAGGAAATATTTTATGTAAGCAATTCGTGTTCAAATACGTTAGTTCTAACCGAAGTCATCAGATTTTAAAACCATAGCAGACATGATATTTTCAGAGCTGAATAACATGATGATTTTAGTGAAAATTCGATTTGAAATTAATTTTGTTGACGCATATAGTATTGGAAGTAAAATATATTTTCCTTAAGGAAAATTAATGTTATAAAAGTGTAGTACATTTAACTCGTGCGTCTTTCTCAGATTTATTGTCAGAAATTAGAAAAACGAAGCAGGAAAAATATCCGTAATTAATTATCTCAATAGACTTGAACATAATTTTCTATTCACATATACGTGCTTCTGGGGAGGAATATTTTAATGTGTTTTAAAGTATTTGTTAATAGATTTTCTTTACAAGTCAAGACACAACAACGCAAACGGTGTGTAGAGAATACAAATAAAATATGTAATTAATAAAATTCAGATATATTCATTAACATCCGTAAAGAAATCAGCTGGAAATTTGGTAATTATTCTACGTTGTGGCATACTAATGATATGCAGAAGTACATTATACTGCTCTGACTACATATTAACTGAGGTTTGTGGTATTGATGATGTCGTTATTTATATTAAGGTAAAATACAGTTGTGAATGCTCTGGTCTGTTTACTAGTTTGCGCTGCCAGACCACTAAATTTGGAGGAATACAAAAGAAACATTTTACTATGTAACACAACAGCTGCATAATAGTAAACAGTAATAATTATAATCAGTATCTTAGCATTGTGGTACGAATGTTGGGGGGATTTAATAAAATTGCATTTCTGAAACACGTGACCTATAGACAATGATTCTTTACTGGTGATGCATTTGATTAGAAAACATTCCACAAACAATCTTTATTGACTGGAGTCCTTCACATTTGGGAGGTTTTTAAATATGTTTGGACATCTGGTAGGACTCCTTGGACAAGTGATCAGACCATCGCAAGGTATCTCTACCGACAAAGGACACAGGAAACATATCCATGCTTTGCGGTGGATTCGAACCCACGCCCCAGACCGTGCGGCCACTGTGACGGCCGCATATCCACATAATTGTTTCCTGCAAAACGGCTGAAAACTTAGCGGCTACATAATTTTGGCTTCTCTTCGAATGAGCTGTGCATGTGTGAAGTGCTTGGTACATTTTTCGGTTTCGTATTCAACGAAAGTGCTTTATAAATTATATATGAACGAACCCATATATGTCCACATAATATTGTTTATATTTTATCGTATAAAAATATCAGCAACAATACGAACTGTCCTCCAGAGAAACCAACAGACTAGGCGTGGCTGGTAGGACAGAAGATGTCGCAGAGTTAAAAATGAAATGGGGCTAGAAAATGTCGGTCCCTTCCTAGTCCTATACTACCCGTTTAGTTTTTCATTCCATGTGAACTAACACAGCTTTTAAAGTAGTGTATATGAAATATAAGATTATAAGTGTTTGCATTTTGCATTTTATAATAAAGACTTCTCTGTCTTGCTAATAATATTGAAGGACAGTATTAAACTCTATTAGATTTAATTTGTATTAAACGAAAATTTAAAAACTATACAACTACAGATCTTATAGAAACATCGCATATAGGGATTTCCTCCTAGGAAAATATTTACTGCTCATGCGCAGAAGCTGAACTAAAGGTTCACCTCAGCGCTCACGCTACTACAAGCTCGCCGTCTGTTGTTCTCTCTCGTCGACAGGCAGGTTGAAACAAAGGTGCAGTGCTAGTGCCACACTTTCTGTGAGTACTTCGTAAAAACCAATGTAAGTATAATCTACTAATTCTGCTCACCATAACAATTATGTTCATTTAGCACGAACATTGATACCTTTTGTGTTCTCTTTTACTGGGAAAGTTTGGAGAAACTTTCCCCAAGAGGGAAAAAGGACTCAGCGCTCTGCCTAATGCAGCGGGATTTATATTCGTCATCTTGTGTTTGTGGCCCGTCATTTCTTATGAATGAACAACTTTCACAGCAGAATGCACAAAAGTAAAGATTATATAATATATACTACAATAAATAATTGTACTCGTATCTGATTTAGCGGTACTTCTTTTTGAAAGTGGATACCAAATGATGGTACAGAAACTTGACTGTTACAAATTCAAATATGTTGCCAGCCAGCCGAGGTACGAGGAGAGGACCGTTAAGCTGTAGTGGATTTGGCGTCTAGCTATCTCTCTGTCCTTTCTATATTCCCTTCTCTTCTGTGATGTAGCTCAGGCTCGGAAATCTCTTGCATCCAGTATATTAGCAATAAAAATTACGTAATATTAATCAACGTGAATTTGAAATAATTGTTGAAACTTATACAAAGTATCTACGTTAATAACTTCATGAAACATAGCCTCAATTTAAAAGCTGGTAGTCGCTCAGCAAGTCAGATATTTTGTTGCCTTTTTTTGGAAAGAAAATGTGCATTACCGTGTTCACAAGAGCCGTCACCGGTCCCGATTCTGAGTAAAATTATTACAGTTCACAGCCTCACATCCTGTTGCTTCAAGATCCTTATTAATTTTACACTAATTTATGCCTAAGCACCAAAATTCGCAGCTAAGTGATCAGCATTCCCGCTTCGTTATCGGGAGACCCCGGCTTCAAATGTAATCTGGAAGACAGATTGTTCCTGATTTCCCTTAGTTCCCTTACGTAAATTCGGGGATTATACTCACAAGAACTTTTTCAAATACCCTTAATCTTATTATTCTCTGCAAGAGATTTCCAAGCTTGAGCTACATCGCGGCTTGAATGGAAGGGGATATAGAAGGGCAAAAGCGATAGCAAGAGATTCGCTACAGCTGAACGGTCTTCCCATGGCACTCCCTACCAGCAAACAGGTGCATTTTTAACGGTCAATTAAGCGTAGAACACCTTCGTACAAGTTGTTATACCATCATCTGGCACCAAGTCATAAAAAATCACGTTTAAGTCACCAGAGTTTCTGACTTTTATGCTAATAAGGTTTAACGATGTTCTGTTTTGATTATGAATCCTGTACAACGCAATGAAAATATTCTAGAAATTACTTATTTGTCATGGCGATAGAAAATGTTTGCAAGCCAATGTTTAGTCGCTAATGACGTAGTCTGGCACTGTAACCTACACGAGCCAGTTTCAATTAATTGCGTGTAATTACCGTTATTTTCACGTGTTCTTAGGACGTTAACATCGGCGAAGAAGCGCACGTTTTTTAGTAACTGTTTCGTTTAAAGTAAGGGAGGTAGTTGTTTTTAAAATCCAAGTCTCGCATAATATTACACATGATTCCTATTACTCGTGTGTTTATGTGAACTTTTTACTCACGTACTACTTTAGCTGTACTTGTATTAAATGGAGAAGCCGTGATGTAAGAATTGCAGTTAAATTCTCTTGGGCTTACATCTGCCGTCTAGTGGTTAACCTGTTAACATAATATTTTAAATGTCACAATGCGATCGTACCCGTCATCTAAAAAATTAAAAATTTCCTGGGCAAATAAGTGATTGACGAAAAAACGTCTTCTGAAGCCAGTCGAGAACAAGGTGTAGGGTAATGTGTGTAAGAAAACTAACTAGAATTTAAAGATTGAACACATAGGGATGCACTTTTAAGGAAGAATTGCTGAACCTATTTCAGTTCACAGCTCAATAAAGAGAGAAGACAGGAGAACATACGAGGCTATACAAATATATTAAAATGTAGTATTTTTTAAAAGACAAGAATGCTAGTGGAGTTCATGCAGACATAAAGTAATTTCCGCATTGAAAATATAAATGTTGTTTTAAATTTTCTGCAAATTTTTTCATGTTGATTATACACCCGTGATTCAAAATTACTTTCTTTGATCATACACTGAAACACTATGAATCATACAGACAGACGGTAAGTGTTTTTTAAATATAGTATATATTTTTCTTTCATATCTTGTATTTGAACTGCAATTTAATAAATAATTGAGAAGATTTAATTTTGTTATAACTTACTATAATATTACTTATTAAACAATTTAATTTAATTCCATAATAATATGTTTTTGATATTAATATATAACTCAGATGTATTTACATGTTACGATTCTGTCATTGTCACTTAGGTTAACATTTACAAAATTAATCACTCACTTTAAATATTATTCTGTGTTTCAAACTCAAGCTGTAGACACATTTCCGCCATACTATACTAGAAATAGAATCTTACTACTGAACTTTTTTCAGAAGTTCAAAAGCTTTTACGTGATATGTTATAATGGTTCAGTCAAGTTGCATTTGTACAAATAAGTTATAATAAGATTCCAATCTGATATCCTTTTAATGTCGTGTATTAAAAGCTTCAAGACCAATGGAAACATACTAATGAGCTTATATAAATATATAATAGTTATATTTATATACCGTATATGTATTTTTGCTAATGAAATTAGCAGATATTCTGTGTAAATTTTCATATTTAAATCTCCTACTTGAGACTTCTTGCAATCAATTTCAGCTTTATACAGAATGTGTCTGTATGCTAACCCTATTATACTATATAGTATGCACTTTCTGGAGTTAACTGATAAGTCGGAAAACAATAACTCTTCCATTTGTTTGCCGCATGAATTCATGTTTAAATTAAAGCATCAGACTGGGAGTTACTTGCGATTCGTATTGACTGCTGATGTCTAGAAATAAACCAGATATTTGAAGAATTGCGTGTTTGTTTTTACCACATTATGACTCTTGACACGCATACAATAATTGCTGATCTGGTCTATTATTGTTTTTAAAGAAATTAATATTTGTTATCAGTTTTTTAAAGCACAAAATTAGATGATATAAAGTTCATATCTCAGAAGATTTGTGTCTTCTGGGTTGTTGCGATGTCGCCCTGATGACGGAGGCAGTATGACCTCTGAAACGTTGGTTAACATCGACCATACTACACGGTGCAACAACCCAGAAGACAGAAATCTTCATACTCACCGCTGTGAAAACCTCAAATCCTTCATATCTCTGCATTAAGACTCAGACTCAGAGTTATTGTTATGATCAGTTTACGAAAAATAGTGTTACTCTAGTGTATATTAATGTTCACAGAAGTTAATTGTTTTAATGTGTGTGAAATTATAATTTAACTCTCGCTTCTTCATAACTGGTTTCTTATTTAGAGTTCAAAAATAAAAGTTATTTTAAGTATACTTATCATTGGTCCGAACTACAAAATATTCAGATGTTCTTCGTATGTAATTATGATATTAATTTTCCTACAGGGGAAGCTTAACAAAAATTAATGTATGTGATTTTATGATGTGTCTAAAATTCGGCTGTCTGTTTGAATTTAGCTGTGAAAATTGATCTACTGATATGATCAATGTGTTATATGTTGGCGGTTTAGGTAATTAAGTGTTCTGAAACAAAATTTTGTTTATTAAATGTTATAATATAGTGTTAAATGTATTTCCCTGCTGATAAAATCTATTTTCTCTTATTAATATTTATTCTTGTTTACTTTCGTAAGAGCATTCTGTTCCTGCATTGACAAAATGTCGCTCAAAGCCATTATAACTGTACTTAATGGATACTGCTATTACTTACGGTTGTAGCTACACATTTTGTTGTGTTTGGTGTTGAAAGAAAACATTGCTTTGGATGTCAGAAAATAAAGCTTTGTAACAAAACACTTTTAATTAAAAATTTGTAAGAATTAATAACGGCTTGTGTACCGTCTTTCTTAAGAATATACACTTCAGTAAATTTATTGTTCCCTTGAGATAGACAGGTTCATGTAGTTAAACATATTTAAAGTCATTTATATGCAGATTATTGTTATGCTATTTCTAACAGTGTTATTTTTCCCATATAAATGTAAATTTACAATTGATCGCCATTGGTGGTCTGTAATATGCCCAAGGCTGAACGTTATGTGACATCTGTACAAATATAACACTATTGTTTGTTGAATATATTTCATTTTAGTTATCATCAGTATGATCATCACATTACAAACAAAATGCTTTGGTTTCAAGCGTATGGAAAAGTGCTTATAATTAAACCACACGCGCACGCCTATGATTTATATTTGTGTCTTTGTGCGAGAGGCAGAAAGAGAGATGAGGAGACCTGAATCATGCTCTAGGTTTGTAATTCGTTCCTGTATGTTCGTGGAGAATCAATTTTGAGTCATGAATAACAATGACAAATATTTAAGTTATTACTCAGAAATACAAGAAATTTCTAATAAATGTACAAATATTTATCATACGTGAAATGTTAACATAAAAAAGTGTAACAGCCTATCAACTGGGATTTATAAAATTAACGACTAATGTTTCCCAACTGGAGCTTAATGAATGTAAGGAAAACAGTTTATTGCGACTTTGTCAAATTAAACAAAAGCGATTTAATAGGAGAAATATCCCTTTAGCGAGATCATATTTAAATGTTTTTTAATGACAGTTATGTTTGTTGAAGTCGTTAACTTTTAAGAGTGTTGAGTATGTACGTATTTACTTTATATAATGTGGGATGAATGCATTGATGTTGATTTTAAGGGTTGTGTGAAGAAATATTGTTGTATAAGTTAAAAAACATGTGTGCTTGTTAGTAATTGCTAATTTATTGCTATATATTTCTTAGTGGAAATGTTGTAGTGTTAGCTTTTGGAGTTAGCTATAGATTGATTACTGTAAACCAATTACACCTTTTGAGTTATGTGGCATCCGTGTATGAGCAAGTATTTGTCTACTCGTTTAATCAGAAAACCACGCATGATCGTAAGTTAAGCTAAAGACAATCACTTGTTCGTGCAATCTTCCCGAGTGTACTTCAGTTAAAGACTGTGTGCCACCGCTATTGGAGCAATGAAAATGTTCAAACAGGCTTACATTAATAGTTGGATGAAGATGGCAAAAATATAATGGATAGCATCAGCTGCTATATTTGAAGAAAGCATAATTTTAGGCCTCTTGTATCCCACTATCTCTCAAGAAAAATACAGTCATTAGAAAAATAAGATACCAAGTTTCGAAGTTAATAAATATACGTTAAATTATACCAAAAATCTCTACTGCCGGTGTTAACATTATATTGGAAGTGACTGTCTCAACTTACGTAAAATATGGCCACTGTGTATTTGGTAATAATTTTTTTTGAAATTTATATTGTGTAAAGGATGTTTTGACGTGGCATCAACGCTATACTATATCAGTACACAGAACAAGTATAATTCTTTATATGAATATTATGCTGGGAATTGTCCATTGCCTGAGGTACGTTTGATATACATGACATTTCGAAAATTGGCTGTAGTCCTGGTGTGATTTGTTGTCATTACACTGACAAGTTTTTCTAAACGTTTAATAAACTATTTGAATATATTACATTTTTATTTACAATAAAAGTGCAATACGTATGTATATAACAAAAAATATTAAATGTAGTATAAGTTTAAGAAATATAAGTTTGGAAACAACGAATCCCCTGAAGATGATAGTGGAACGAGTTGTCAAAATCTTGTCTGTACCAAATATTGCCTCAGACAATATAACTTTTCGAATCGTATAATGAATCAGATATTGACGTACATTTTTATCAAGTCAAGTACATTACTTTTCAAATGAAGTAAATTTGAAAATTTTGTGCTGGCAGAGTGATTGGAAAAGTATTCGTAAATTTAACAGGAATTCTATACGCTGTGATGACAACATCGGAAAATTATGTGAATTATAAATAATACAAGACCGCGAAGAAGCAATCATAATCTTTGAGATCTGAGGTTTTCATGTGTTATGGTGTCATTTACTCTTTTTGGTGATCTCCGCCGTTTTGGAGGAATGTACTTCTTCCATTTTAAGGTCAAGCCTGTAGATAATACATATTCCAAATGTTAGTAACCACATACAAGATTTTAGTTGATTTTCTTTTGGATTGTAACGCCGCGTTGACTCATAAGTCGATACGAACGTTTCACAGAAACATTCTGTTTCATGTTTGAAGCTGATGAAGGACGCAGGAAGCGCCTCCGAAACGTTGGTCGTTGTCTGAAAGGCGACACGGTGCAACATCCCAGAAGACAGTCAACTTCATTAAGTGCTAATGTAGGAGATCTTCAGTAAGTCATGAGATGAGTCATCACATTTGAACCTCTAAAAATATGAATTAATTCAATAAAGTTTTGGCGTATATTTCATTCCATACTGCGTCTGTACAGTACTCTGGTATCTTATAAAAGTTTTAATTCCGGTACTATTCTGTATTTTACATGTGTTGGAGGAAGCATCTATTTTCTATTCACACTACACGGATATGTACATCCTATAGCATAGCCTTTTATTGTAACTGGAATGAATTGTACCGTTCACTTAGTTGGCCTGTTACTAATGACGGAATACGACCACAGAGTAAGGACACAATTGACGAGATACCTCTTCTTTGTTCTTGTAGATATTGAGGCTAATATAAAATTGATAAAAGTCTACGTAATCTTAAAACCTAGTCTAAGTAGTTCATCTCATGAGAGAATTGTTCGTGTGCTGTTAGAAAACAATATATTTATAAAATCGCTATAAATCGGCCACTGCTAATTCATGGCACTTGATTGCTCTTTATAATATTTTCCAGAGTCATATTAATTCATGTGACACGTAAAGATGGATGCGTGATGAAACTGAATAATTTTATGTACCATTTGAATTTATATTTAAACTGATACTTCACTTCGTTCTGGCTAACATTTAGCAAACTTTCTTTACCTATCGCCTTGAAGCCTATATCTGAAATTTACGTAAAGGTAACAAATTATTTTCAACTTTAACTCACGATGTATCGGGACTGACCCATTATTCCTTGTGTGATATTGTGAAAAAGCTTCTGTCCTGCATTCGATATATCTGTAAAGCATGAATTTGAATGTATGTCTGATACCGTGCAATATATTTATATATTTAAGTAATTTGGGGCAACGCGAGTCAGATGTTAGCTAGTTGGCCTGCAGTTGATGTATATTGTAGTGATTCAGACGTATTTAATAATATTTTTGGCTTGTAGCCCGGATTATGAATGACATGTACAGGATCAGTAGGCTTCGTCCAATTAGCTTTAATGCATTAAAGTAATGCTCAAGTTTAGGGTGCGTTTCAGGATAAACTCAACACAAATTTGAGATCTTCATTATTCAATGATATAAGTGTATTAATCATAAACAGATAGTTAAAACGTTTCCTGCGCTTTTGGATAATAGATACTGCATTTGTTAATTTCCTAGAAAGGAACATGCATCTTAGCTCTTAGAATGCCACAGATTCCCACAGTTTATCTAAGTTACGTTTTATTACAATCTGAGATTGTTGTTGCAGTTTTGACCACAACTAATATTTCGTTGAAAAAAGTGGCGGCTTTAGAAGGGAAACATAACACAGTTGGTTTAAACGTAGTAACACTGCCATAATATGGTCTGTTAAGATACAGTATTATTAGGATATGGATATTATTGAATAAGTAAAAATCTTATGTGTCTAATTAACATGTTCATCTAAAGAAGCAATGGCATAAGAAGAAATTTATTTTCAAGAATTACCATATTTTTAAAATACTCTTCTATTTGTAAAAATATTTTTCAATTTTATGATTCTGCTCCATGGGTCGCCAACGTCGTTCACTAAGAAAACCTTACAACATTTTTGAGGCACCCTTTTATTCTGCAAATAAATAATTAATTAAGGAGAGCTATTAACTACTATTAATTTGATTATGAATATATTTCTGCGTAGTGTTCATATTTTGGACGTTTCCAAGTCACTATTTCTTGCATGCTTCATAACAAATGTAAAAATATACATTAGAGCGAAAGTAACTTCCTTAGAAAACGTCACCATTAATTACGCTCAGACCCTTGCTTAGTATTTGACAACTATCTAAATGTTTAGAATCCTTGGTATGTTGCAGATATTCAGTTCATAGAGCTGAAATAATCACGTACTTTGCGACCACTAGCGAAATATTGAGAAATTGTTATAAATATTCTAAACTTCTCACGGACACCCATTAACCCTCCCGATGGCACCAATGTTCCATCGGAAATAGACGTGCGGCTGGCGATCCTTGGTCTCGTACATCAGCATACAAGAAACATTTCCTTACTAGCCGCCACTGTACACATTATCATAGAATCCTTGCTTAAAATTGTTTGTAAATTCATATTAGAGCTTAGCCGGAGGTATAGAAACTTGACAACAAATTTAAATTCGCGTCCGCGATGTTTCCTTTACATTCATATCTGAAGCCGGCTGTAGAATATGTCTATCTGCTGTACATGTAGTACATTTCAGATCGGGCCATGCAGACGTATGCTTACCTCATCATAGACGTCATTTGAATAGTCTTAATAGATGTATTTCTAAAGGCTTTGTATTTGTTATATTTTCAGATATTTTGCGGGACACATTTCATAATATCGATGTGGAAACGAACGTGTTGTGGTACTGCTGTGAGAATTTTATGCTCTCTGCAAAAATTATTCCTCAGTACGGTTCCAGTTCTGTGTTGTCTGCTATGAACTATTCAAATCGTTGCCTTTAGATGAATATTCTTTTTAATATCCAGTAGACTTAAACACTTGTTTTATGCTGGTGATGTGTAGGTCCGTTCCTGAAAGAAAATTTTGTCGCAGGCATTCAAACCTTTTTGTGATTATTTGGAATTTAGGTGAGTTTTGTATTTTTATTTACTGTTTCCATAACTGAATCCATTTTTCTGTCAAAACATCATTGTTTATTCTTTGTATGTAACGACCATTAGGAAGAGAGCATTTTTACGATTGTTCTTCCTAATATATTCTACTCGCTCGCTCTAAATATATCTCCTGGAAATTTATGCCACACAGTGTTGTTCGGTATTTTTCGTGTGTCTTCTGTTGTTGTCAGTATTATTTGAACATAGCAGGCCTATCTTATTTAGATAACATGTGGGTGTGTATGACATCTAGTCTCTGTGAAAACATTTGTCAGAGACATTTCTTTCGCGGTTATATTTATGCTGTTTACAGTTCCTTCCCAATTACGTGCGGTCATATTATTGGCGTTGTTCGATTATATTGTTTCTAGTATTTTTGTTTCAATGACGTAACTGATACTCATAGCGTTCATATTCCTGTCTCAGAGCCTGCGATTAAGGGAAGTTGTGTATAATTGACCTGAAAATGACTCTTAACATTCGTAATACCTCATCTAGTTTATCGGTTAGGTTATTTCATAAAAAACCCACCAAAATGTAATTGTTAACCTGATATTTAATTCCCAAGTTTGATATTTCAAAGTTTGAAATTGTTATTGTTAATAAATCTCTAGATATTAATTTATAAAATTAGGCAGTTGTTAGGGTACAGAAAGCCATTTCTTCACAAATGTCTCCCTTATTTAAAAAAAATAAAAAATACTAAATTTGGTGCGCAGCAGTAGTGGTTTGTCTCAAGGAATCTATTGTAGCTAAGTATTTTTGTGTTTATCTGGAATAGTTTTTGAGTTATGACCTTTATGCTAGCCTTTTTTTTAAGAAAAAAGAAGCAATGTCCGATTTTATCATTTTACTGGCAAGGTTCCGTTCAAGGACTCCACTCGGAAAGTGATCAGGCAACTCTCCACCCCTTTTGCAGTTTATTATCGCTTACCAGAAGCCTAAAGTAGAGAGAGAGAAGAGTTTCTGTGTAATCATTAACTGTCTTCAGCATACAGCAAATGGGCCAAAGAAATATTACAGGTTACGTTCTTTCACATAACAGAAAGAAATCAAAGCGATGTTCTAAGGCTGACAGACTACAGCATGCTAAAACTGTCCCTGGTACAAAGCCACCATAAGTTTGTGTCTATCAACGATATATCTCTTAGTCATAAGATGAAGATGTGTGTACCAAAAAGTGTCACAAGAAAACTGATGTTCAGCACACTATAAAAATAAGAGTTTCTTGAAATATATGTATATTGGTTTTTAATTGAAAGTGATTTAATCATTGTGTTTATACGGTTTGAAGCGTGTTTCATTTCTGTTGTCTTTTTACGAGGATATATTTCTTGCTTACAAATTTAAAAATTAATATTTTATCGCGCTAGTAAAAACAGCCCGTTTTAAATTATGTCGTAGTGTAGTCCTTTGTTTGTACTGCGTA
Source organism: Zootermopsis nevadensis (assembly GCF_977971745.1). NCBI lineage: Eukaryota > Metazoa > Arthropoda > Insecta > Blattodea > Termopsidae > Zootermopsis > Zootermopsis nevadensis. The sequence goes on from NW_028259144.1 coordinate 10,168,590, forward strand.
GATGTTTCAGCTTTCTAAATATAATCCCACATTGTTTTTCTTATTGTTTTAAACAAGGGTGGTTCAATGAAGGTAACACCCAAATTATTGCAGTTATGTACATAAATTCCGTATCAACCGATTCCTTGAGGAAAACTATTTCTGAACACCGAATTTTGTATTTATGACTTTTTCGATAATGGAGATATTTAGATATTTTTGGAGAAAATGGCTTCCGCGTTACGAAAACTGTCTAATTGCATTAATTAACATCTTAGAATTTAGTCTCAATGTAAAACTTAAACTTTGGTAGAAGCTTGCACTTCGTGGATATTAATTTGTAAAATAAAAAAATATAGAAATTAGTGTGTACGTGGTTGACAGCACAGTTTGATTTGGCATGGAATAGCCCTGTTATGTTTTCAAGAAAGATCTTGAACATCATGATATTTCAGGTTTTCAAGGCGGATAATACAAAGATGGCTTCTTCTGGGTTGTTACACCATGTAGTCTGGTAAACGTGTACTGATGTTTGGAGGTTATTGCTGCCACCTCCATCTTCAGGGCTATCAATAACACGCGCGCGAGTTTCCGATGTCCCAAACCGATATCTCGCGAGCGGCTTCCTTACTAATTGTCCTGATGATGGAGGCAGCAAGGACCTCTGAAACGCCGATAAACTTCTACCAGACTACAAGGCTAAACAACCCAGAAGACAGCCATCTTTTACAGTAACATCGGCTGAATATGCTGCAGTACATAATTTTCAGTGCGGTGTGTGAATGGTTTCACTGTAGTTTTGTCAACCATAGAAGATCTGTTGATAGTGACGGACTGACTGACTTAATGTACAGAGGGGATGGAGGATATAAACCCATTCATGTACACTGTTGTGCTTCTCCATATATTATTTTGATCATGTTCATGACTTTCATGTCAAATCCATAGCAATCCAAAATAAATTACAAATTGTTGTCTTATATTTTATAAAAAGACTATTTCAAGACCAATTACATTATACGGCCGTCCCTTTCAGTTCTCTGTGAGCGATCTCATCTGGGATTGTACTAGAAATATCCCCTGACGAGGTGTTGCACTTTGCTGGGTCCATGAACCCCTGAAGGTGTGCCAAGTTCAGCTCGTGATCGTAGTAAGTTGTAGCCCACGTGCAATATTGTTATTGGTCTAAAGAATCTTACCGTTTTTGGAGAGCCCATTTATCAAATACACTATAATTCCAATTTCTTTCAATCTGTTGTATCTTGAACTTTGATTTCTTTCGTCAAATATTCTTCCAAGTCTCCTTTGAGATTTATTTGCGGTTCTTTGTCCCAGAAGTGTTCGTATTTCATTCTGTCGTGTTGGTGTCTCATGGGCCATTTTATTTATAGCAGTATTTTCTTGTTTATTGTCTTTCCTAATGTGTCCATGGTTTCTTTGCTGTTACTGTCTTGTTCCTTCTCTTTCTGTATTCAACGAAGATGTACATGAATCCCTGTTCGGGTTTATTATTCTCTTTCTCATCAGGGATGGCTGCAATGTTTTCATGAGTGAGTCGTTTTCGATTATGTGTTGTAGTTCCATCTAATAATTATATATAATAAATACATGTATTCTATGGACGGTAGATAGCTATAGTTCTCATACTTGCAGCTGTCAACTGTGAATTTAATATTTTTTTTCGTTTCTGTGAAAATGATTTATATATTCTGAAGTTTTATGAAGTTTTAATTATTCGTACATGCATAGGAATTGTTTTATTTTGCTGTATCATATCTGCGTCTGTTACATCACTCCTTTATGAAGAAATATTTTGTTTCTTTAAATGGTTCTCCTACCACGTGATGACGTCACAATTGTCTTTTTCCACTTTGCGCCAGTTATTGTATTCTGTTCTGAATCTTCCCTCATCACCTCTTCTAAAACAAAATTCTGTCGTACGAGATGGTCTGACTTTCTAATATCTGAATCATATTCTATGCTGTATTAACTATGTATCGCACTTCAACAAACTTAATGAGGGTGCTTTGTTGTTCTCATGATGTCAACACGAATTGTTTATTGGCAGTCCCGGTGTTAGATAAATTTTGTGAAATCTTCGCTGTCCACTTCAGTGTGTAATTATATGACTCTGCCATTGCGTCGCGTGTTAGTTACGCACGGAGAATTGATTATATCTCTCCTCCAGCCATAACTCCTATAAGCCGCTGTCGGCGTAGCGGTTGATGTATTTCTTTTGTTTCTTCTCATTTGCTGGCATTCTTGGACTGTGTAATATAAATGGGTAAAATATTTCATAAAAAACCACATTCTTCGTGTCCCCAGCGCCAATTTCCTCATAACATTACAGTGAGGCGCTCTTGTTGGCACTATGGACTCTCAGTCGGTATTACTTGTCCTTGCATTTATTAATTCTAAAGCCCACAGATGTCACATGTTTCATCAAAGCTTCCCATTACCGGCAAAGTTAACTAAATTTTTACGAAACGTCTGCAGCTTCCATAATGTTGGCATTTCTTTATGGTTCTCTAGCATTCGTAAAACTTTCGTCAATGTGTTTATCCATATCATCAGTTATATGTTGATTTTCGTGTAACATTTTACCTTCATTACGACTTTTTATTTAACTATCCTTCGCTTTCGCCATTATGCCTTACTCCGTATCTTGCAAATAATGTTTCCACACGTCCGCGCTGTTTAAATGTAGGCCTATTTCAACACCATCTTTCTTCTCCATTTCACAACATTTTATTACATTGTATGTAAATTATAGTTCTGGCTTTGGCCCGCAGACTGTTCTAAGCATTGCGTCATGACTAATAGTTCTAACCTCGCTTTGAGGGTTCTTGGCGCTGTTGTATAATTATATTCCACCTTGTTCTTCTAATACAATTTTTAACACGACGGAAATATTTCCTGCGAAGCACCTATCAACGTTTCTGTTTAATGAGGTTTCTATCTATTATTGAGGCAGGTTGTGCTTCCTTTTAAGGGTGTACGTCTCTTTCTCCTTCCAGCCTCCCTTAAATTTATTTTACACTTCAATTTTGAGCTGACTTTGTGTTTTTCATGCAGTACAGTTTTCTCAACGTACGCCTGATCCTTTCATTGTCTTTGTGCTGAATATTATAGCGGCCGATTCCGCTGTAGATTGCCTGTCGTATCATTGCTCTCTTGTTTCGTTATTGGAGTTACAGTCCTTAGGTACAGGATATGTAAGTGACTAATCTGGAGTTGGTCTCAGGAAGAGACAATACAACTCTCTTATTCACTGGTGGTCCTACGGATAGACAGCGTTACTGACTAATTCACTGTAAGTTCTAGGGACAGACGATGATACTGATTCACTCTTGGTCCTAGGATTAATCAATGTTACTGAGTAATTCACTGTTGGTTCTTCGGACAAGCCACGCTGCTGACTTTATAACGGGACCTAGGGAGAGACAGCGCTACTGGCTGATGCAGCCGTGGGTCCTAGGGACAGCCAATGCCACTGGCTGGCTGGTCATCCGTGGGCCCTACTTGCTACTTCTCTGCGGTATCTGTCCATGATGTTTCAGCAGTTGTGTAGGTAAACTCTGGAGATATGTTCTTTGTGGATAATTATGTATATGCATTATACTGAATGAAGTTGTAGGCGTAGTACGCGCTGATAAACGATATGTTTTCTTCTGTGTTCAGATATGATGTGATGTGTGAGCGCTGTACATACTTTATGGTCCTGATTGACGTCGTCTTTCATGTCCACGTACGTAGCGCTTGTGTGACCTTCCCCTTCGATAATTGTAGTTGCAAGTCGTTGTATGCGGATTTTTTTTTATCTAGCAAGCTGCAATTTAACTTCTCCACTTGGCAACGAAGATCAGTTTCAGTGGTTTTGCTTCTACTTGTAATAGAGTTACTTGAACACGACTTTGCATTTCTTTGTCCGCTTTAGTGTCACACTTTAGGACCTCCTCCACTCTTCGTTACACTCGAATCTCGGATATTAAATTTCGTTTTATGTGGTTAGAAACTAATGGGTATGATTTGTGGTTGGAACAGTTGACGTCATGTTCTTTGCTTAGAACATTTTAGTATAGAGATTGACCAAGAAAATTATTGTCGTGGGATATTCCGTTACGTCCATTGGATGTTATAATACTAATACGAAAATAGGCTAATGTTACTGAAATGTTTTTAGACCAGTCTCTTTAACATTTAGACCAAAAAACTAGTTCCAGATTCCGTTGTCACAACAGATACAGAGAGTTCTCTAGATAATGCAGCCGTGAACGAACATTTCGCTTTGCGGGCCGGCGGCCCGACACAATGGGGCGAGCGAGCGACTTATTCGACTCACAAAATAAGACTCCCTGTATTACCACACATGTCCAATTTCCATGGAGTTCGTTCACTATTCATAATTTATGATATTTTCAATTAATTTCCACCTATAATACTGTTCCTAATAACACATGCGTGAGGTGTCGCAGTTTGCATGGCTCTGTGAAATAGATTTTAACAATTGGCATTCTTTATTCCTTCTGTAAGCAATTTGACTGTCTATAATTATAACATTCCAAACAAAAAGGGTCAAAGCTGACCATCAGGCACTCATGTCTTCCTGTATGCTACTCATGTCTATTATGAACTGTACTGTGAAGCAAAGTTGAATTATTTTGGTAATACGTGTGCTCTTTAATATACTCTGTGTATGTATGTTTGTATGTATGTATATACAATGTAATACCTGTTTTCTGTGTTTCGTGTGTTGGATTTCGGCGAACGTCGTTGATAGCGATGGTGGTGGTGATTGCACAGAATAATAAAAGCATCTTTGTTCAATAGAATTGGTAGTTTCTTTTTGTATATTCTGTTTCATTGAATGTGTGTATTCAGTCACGATAAGTAGACAGAAAATATATAGAAAACTATTATCAGAAAGATGCCCGAACGAAAATTTCACGATAGAATTTGCTCGCCTCGGCAACTGAGCAAACAGCTCGAAGCTCTGACTGCATTCAGAATGTATGTATTTACTTAATGGTTATGAAAAATCAAGAGTATATTTGTTAAATCAAGTACTTCACTGATAAATAGAAACTATTTCTTTATACATAGGTCTTAGGCCTCTTTGTTGAAGGAAGTTGCACAGCTGTGCTAGAAAACTGAAGAACCAGTTTCATAGATAAATTGTATAATATAAATGTTACTGTTTAGTTATAAATGAAATAATTTCTTTGTTACATGAAATTATAAACATTTTTATGGGTTGATATGTTACTTCTTGTGTCTGGTACTTTTATTAACCATCACTTTTACGTTCCAGGTGGTTAATTTTGAATGATAGGACAATCAATATCATTCCTAATTGTGCTTTTCCCTAAAGTTGTAAATGTTTTTATTAACAAGAACCTGGAGTCGACATGAAGTACTGCTTACACCAGGCCTGCACGACATGCATCCCCGAAAAAATTGTCTCTGGCCGAAGGGCGATCGGCTCAACCACACCCGAACCCCTGAAAAATCAATTTTTAAAGATGATCTAGGATAATAAAAACTTACTTTCTTATTTTATTTATTTTTTTACGTACATTCTTGAAAGTTACGAGACCTTGCGTAAAAGTTTGTACTGTCTAATAATCAAAAAATTTAATAATAACTTGTTAGTTACTGAATTCGCGCACTTGTAAATTTAAATAATAAAATAATGCACCGGTATTTAATTTGATTAATGCAATAATTAATATAACATTGATGTATTTATTTACACAATGCATGACGTCCACATACATTTAATTAATGTAATTATAACACATGAAATACGAGACTGTGGCCCGAAGCAATTGTATAGTTTACATTTTGGGCTACATGCACTTTCAAGTTGTGCAGGCTTCAGTTAGACAAACCGCATTGTAACTTGTATTTATAATGGGGTTAAAACGATCTGCTTGAGTAACTGTTATTATTTACGTGCGCTGTGTAAAAGACTCCTGGAAAATTACAGGTACCATCGATTGAGATTTTTTCAAAATTAATAAACGACATTACATTTAAGTTACGTATAAGACATGCCCCGCCCATCTCATTCTTCTCGACTTAATCACCCTGACAATACTGGGGGAGGAGTACAGATTTTTAAGCTCATCATTATGCAGTTTTCTACAGACCCCATCGTCTTCTCTCCTAGGCCCAAATATCCTCCTCAACACCCTATTCTCAAACACCTGCAATCTATGTTCCTCCCTCTGAGTGAGAGACCATGTTTCGCACCCATACGAAACAACAGGAAAAATTATTGTGAGATAGAAAATAATTATTTTCTGCCCTACCCCCATTGTATACTGATCCCTGGTTCGATTTCAGCTGTCGCCACTAGTATCTGTTTTAAAAGTACGCCTAATAGCATATGTGCCACTTGGACATGACAGTAGACTCAGATCCCGGAACGTGGTATATATGTTACCGGCAATGTATAGAATGCCTAAAGTCAGTATGAAATAAATCGTAATGTTAATATTATTTGGTTGTGTAAATTAAAATTAAACAAAGTCGATTGGGTAAGATATCAAGATGGAGGTTGTGCAAGACAGTCGCGAAAACACCGAGCTACTGAATCTGAACATAACGAAAGTTTTGTGAATTAAAATAAATTGTTTTATATACGAGGTGCGATCGGAAAGTTTCTACACTGCGCCTATAAAAACCCGTACAATTATCTCAGGTATTAAATTCATCCATCACCCTCGAAGTAGTTCCCCTGGGAGTGAACACAACGATCCCAGCGCCGCTGCCAAGCCTGAAAGCATCCCTGGAAACCTTCTTTGTCAGCCTGTCAAGCACCATCTGCGATTCTGCCTGAATCTCTTCTATCGTCTCAAATCTCCTTTCCTTTAGCTGAATTTTCATCTTTTGGAAGAGGAAGAAGTCACACGGCGAATAAGGAGGGTGCGGGATGACGGCCATGGTGTTTGAGCCCAAAAACTGCCGAACTTTGAGGGCGGTGTGCGCTGGCGCGTTGTCATGATGCGTCGCATGTGGAGTTCTTCCTTTAGAATCAGCTGACAGGTCGTTGATGGTACGACGTCGATCTTCGTGAATGGCCTGCCGAATCTTCGTAACATTTTCGGCGTTGTGCTCGAAGATGGTCGTCCAGAACGCTCGTCATCATCGACAGAGGTTCGGCCATTTTTAAAACGTGAATGCCACACAAAGGTTTGTGCACGACCCATTGCGGACTCCCCAAATGCTTGCTTTAGGATTTCATAGGTTTCCGTAGCCGTTTTGGCGAGTCTTTGGCAAAATTTGATGCACACGCCATTCCGAAATCGCAGGAGGGTCGGTGTAATGCACTACCAAAACGCCCGTAACTAAGAAACAAATGCTAATTCCCAGGGTAATTGGGGTTTCATGTCTGTAGTCATCGTCATTTAGTATTCTGCGTCTTTGTTATGATATTTTAAATGAGTAATAGATTTTCCAACAAGTTTTAAAAGCTATAAAAATATAGTACTGTTACTGGACGTGTGATAGTTTACCTATTCCACATTTTAATGGAATTTTATTGTTCGTTATTTTGGCGGCCATAACCTATGAAATTTTATTTGAATTGTGGGACAAAGTGTACAGGGAAAAATGGATAACCTTTCACTTTGTACAGATTATTTTAAGCATCAGTGTAATTTGAAATGTTCATATCTGAAGGTAAAATGTTGTATTTTAAGTGTATAATCTCTTTGTTTTAAATAATTTGAACTTATGATGTACTTCAGATGTACAAATGTTTAAGAAAAACCAGTCAAGGGATGTAGAATAGAATTAAAATAGAGAAAACAATTCAAGAAGGTGCGTTTGGAACTTTGAACTCTGCGCCTCGAAGTACAATTTTCCATATGCAACGCTCTGCAGACATGTACAAAGGGGGCACTTTTAAGTAAGTTAGGATTATCTAGTATTGTTTTTAATTAAGAACAACAGTAACAATTTGTGAAATATCTAAAATGATTTTACGCAAAAAAGTTCAGTTTTAAAAATGGAGCAGAAGGGGATGAATAGTTAGTTGGGCGTATTTGGAGACATGCAAGTATAACTCTGTGTTCGCTAGGACAGAGGGTTCAGTTATCCATGGAATTTATTCTTACAACCACAGTATTTCTCTGATTTTGATTATACTCCACTTTCTGTCACTGATAGTCCATATCCTGATGTTACTCCAGATTATCCTACTTATCTTTATGATCCTTAAATCCTTCAGAAATATTCAGACAGAGTTTCGCTTTCAAAAAACTGAATCGTCTTTGAGTAATTTCCTCACTCATTTCGAACAAGATCATTCACCAGTTCTTATCCACATGATGTTTACCTTTGTCCGTTTGCTAACCAACGTGATCAAATTGGACGAAAGAGGAAATGTCAACAGTCTGAAATCCTGACTAGCACTCTAATAAAGCAGCTACTGAGAGAACATTTTGATAAAAAAGAAAATGAAAAGTTTGTAAACGTGCCAGAAACAAAGAAAAAAAGCTTGCCTGAAGCTCTTTCTGCAAATAAAACCAGGATTGTTTCTACGCCAAGATATTCTTTTCAGGTGTGCGACGGTCCCTGCACTGAATCGCCCAAAGAAGGCTGGATTCATTGCCCCTAGTTTTCATTGTGCAGCCACACGTCGTGCACTAGCTACGTTGGTTCGCCGTGGATCCTACTTTTTTTTTTACGTATGTTTGGAGTAAATGCTTTAAATTAATTTGTATTAATTTTGTCGCTTTAGAAATTTGGTTTACAGGGATAACCAGGACCAAAGTGAGTAAATACCTTTTTCCCCTAATTGTTAGTTTATCTCTCTTTAACAATGTTGGTATGGTCCAGTAATTTCCTCATTAAAAATAAAAAATAAACTAATATATATATAGTAACTATATTTTTATTTGACGGGCTTAAATTCGAGTTGTCTACTTTTCCCTATCTCTGCCACAGAGTAATTTTTTATTTAAAAAATTGCTTATTGATATCCTAAAGATACGGAAGATACCGATCCTCAGTGTACCTGCGATGTGTGAGCGACCATTGTAGCCCAATCTATTTACAATCTTCTTTGACTATCGTATAGTTAATACAGGTTTCCTATATTGCATAAATCTCAGTAATCCTTGAGTAAATTATTTAACGACGCTCTAGAACAACTCAGTTCATTTAGGCTTTTGGGGAACGGTGTAGAAATATCGGATGCCTCGTTCCTTTGGTCTTCTTTCTAAATATTCCTGGAAAATTGTAGCCATGAAATTCGTCAAGAAAACAAAGTCCATGGGATTATTTCCCGTAGCTCGAATGCGCCACGAGCATTAGATTAGCGAAACTATGAATAACTTTTCCTTTCCAGGAAAGAATGGCACAGAGAGCGCTCTAAATGTTCTATATGGAGTTTGACTGAAATAATTTCAACAAGGCCCGAGCGAAGCGTGTACCCGCACCTCATCTGCCCTACCAGGCCAACGCCGTGTCGAGCTTTGGCTCGTGATCTGACTGTCCTACTTTATTTTTTCTAGAAAGGGAAATAAGTTTAAAATTACATCTTCGAGAAGGTACTTTTATTTTTTTGCAGAGATGTGTTTTGTAGTAATGTTTCCTACCCTGTCGTACAATCGATATTCATCCCTATTTTTGGATTTATTTATTATTGGCTGTTTTGAGCTCATTTTCATCTTTTAATAAAAGTTCCAAGCATAATAAAGTTTGCAAGGAAGTTAATATGTACTTGTTAAGGACGTGGCGTGTGTTTATCAGTACAGGAGCCTTAGTAAGACACAAGTAAAGTAATATAATGTGTAGTGCAGAGAAGGAAACGTTACAGTGTATAAATAGTGAAAGTACTGCACCCCAGAAGAATATTTATGGCAGTCAAAGTGATTAGTCAATATGGAAACGTTGTAGTTAGTATATAATTAGTTGCTGCT